>NC_057794.1:136828176-136976260 GCF_018294505.1 Triticum aestivum
GAGTGGGAGGTTTGCTCTCCACTCGGTAGGATTTTTAAACACTTAGGCGAGCACTGGGCTGCAGCTAAGCCTTCGAGTGGGAGGTTTGCTCTCCACTCGGTAGGATTTTCAAACACTTAGGCGAGCACTGGGCTGCAGCTAAGCCTCCGAGTGGGAGTCCGGCTCACCACTCGGTAGGGTTTTCAAATACTTAGGCGAGCACTGGGCTGCAGCTAAGCCTCCGAGTGGGAGGTTTGCTCTCCACTCGGTAGGATTTTCAAACACTTAGGCGAGCACTGGGCTGCAGCTAAGCCCCCGAGTGGGAGTCTGGCTCACCACTCGGTAGGATTTTTTTGCAAACTTAGGCGAAACGGATTCGCAGCTGAGCCACCCACTGTGGGATTTCGTACGCAAACAAAAGTGACAGCAATTACAGGAAGAACTGGGACACTCTTGTCTTTGATAAAAATAAACTACAGAAGTTTTTCTTATTACACCTCATCCGAGTGAGAATTCAAGTGTAAAATGGGCGGAGTAGTTCCGCATTCCAAGCTCGTGGCTCGTCGATCCGGCGACCAACGTTGTAGAGATGATATGCTCCATTGTGGAGGACTCTGGTGACGATGAAGGGGCCCTCCCAAGTAGGAGCAAGTTTGTGTGGTTTTTGCTGATCCACTCGGAGGACCAAATCTCCTTCTTGGAAGGCTCGGCTCTTCACATTTTTGGCATGGAATCGACGCAAGTCTTGCTGATAGATGGTCGATCTGATCATAGCCATTTCCCTCTCCTCCTCTAGGAGGTCGATTGCGTCTTGCCGGGCTTGCTCTGCTTCGTCTTTGTTATAAAGCTCGACTCTGGGGGCGTTGTGAAGTAGATCACTCGGCAGGACGGCTTCGGCTCCCTAAACCAGAAAGAATGGCGTTCTTCCAGTCGACCGGTTCGGGGTGGTCTTCAGTCCCCACAAAACTGATGGAAGCTCGTCGACCCAAGCGCCTGCTGCGTGCTTGAGATCACGCATCAGTCGAGGCTTCAGTCCTTTGAGGATTAGACCATTTGCTCTTTCAGCTTGTCCATTCGACTAGGGATGCGCGACCGATGCGTAGTCGACTCGTGTGCCTTGAGAGGCGCAAAAAGCTCTGAAGTTGTCTGAATTGAAGTTTGACCCATTGTCAGTGATGATGCTATGCAGGACCCCATATCTGAATATCAACTCTCTGACGAAACTGATAGCAGTGCTAGCATCAAGATTTTTGATAGGCTTGGCTTCAATCCATTTGGTGAACTTGTTGACTGCCACAAGCACATGTGTGAATCCGCTCCTGCCTGTTCTCAGTGGACCAACCATGTCCAGTCCCCAAACAGCGAAGGGCCAGACGAGTGGAATGGTCTTCAGAGCCGATGCTGGCTTGTGCGACATGTTGGAGTAGAACTGGCAGCCTTCACACTTGTCGACTATCTCTTTCGCCATTTCGTTTGCCCTGGGCCAGTAAAAACCCGCTCGGTATGCTTTGGCCGCGATGGTCCGAGAGGACGCATGGTGACCACAGGTCCCCGAGTGGATATCATCAAGGATTATCTGACCTTCTTCTGGCGTTATGCACTTCTGACCGATTCCAGTTGCGCTTTCTCTATACAACTGTCCTTTTATGACTGTGAAAGCTTTAGATCGGCGGACGATCTGTCGAGCCTCTTCTTTGTCCTCTGGAAGTTCTTTCCTCAAGATATACGCGATGTATGGTATCGTCCAGTCGGGAGTGATTGCCAAGACCTCCATGACTAGGTCGACCACAGCAGGAATTTCGACTTCAGTCGGATCTGTGGCACTTTTCGGTTGCGGGGCTTCTTCTGTAAAAGGATCCTCCTGGACTGACGGCGAGTGGATGTGTTCCAAAAACACATTGCTGGGAATGGCTTCTCTCTTGGAGCCTATCTTTGCCAGATCATCAGCTGCTTGATTTTTCAGTCGGGGGATGTGATGAAGCTCTAACCCCTCGAATTTCTTTTCTAGCTTTCTTACTGCATTGCAGTAGCCAGTCATAGCTGGGCTTCTGACGTCCCACTCCTTCATCACCTGATTAACCACCAAATCTGAGTTGCCATAGACCATGAGGCGCCGGACGCCGAGTGAAATGGCCATGCGCAACCCATACAAGAGTGATTCATATTCTGCTTCATTATTGGAGGAATCGCAGTGAATCTGGAGAACATATATGAGCTTATCTCCTCGGGGGGAGACCAATACTACCCCAGCACCGGAACCATTCAGCATCTTACATCCATCGAAGAACATGGTCCAGTGCTCCGAGTGAACTTGAGTCGGAAGCTGTTGTTCAATCCACTCAGCGACGAAATCTGCAATTGCTTGGGACTTGATAGCCTTCTTTGCTTCAAACTTGATATCTAGGGGAAGGAGTTCAATCGCCCACTTCGCCACTCGACTAGTTGCATCTCTGTTGTGCAAAATCTCTGACAGTGGAGCGTCGGTGACGACTGTAATGGAATGGTCAGAGAAGTAGTGTGCAACCTTCTTCATGGTCATATAAATCCCATATACAAGCTTCTGGTAGTGGGGATATCTTTGTTTCGAAGGAGTCAAAACTTCAGACACATAATATACTGGGCGCTGAACTCTGAAGGCCTTTCCTTCTTCTTCCCGCTCGACCGTAAGTACTGTACTGACAACTTGTCCCGTGGCCGCAATGTAAAGCAGCAGAGGCTCTTTACTGATTGGGGCAGCAAGCACCGGCTGGGTGGAGAGCAGGGCTTTGAGCTCTGCAAATGCTGCATCAGCTTCTGGAGTCCATTCGAACTTGTCAGACTTCTTCATCAATCGGTAAAGAGGCAACGCCTTTTCACCGAGACGAGAAATGAATCGACTTAGAGCGGCCAAGCAGCCTGTAAGCTTCTGGACATCGTGCACACGCACAGGGCGCTTCATCCGGAATATGGTGCCAAGTTTCTCGGGATTGGCGTTGATTCCTCGTTCGGAAACGAGAAAACCGAGTAACTTTCCACCTGGAACTCCGAATGTGCACTTTGATGGATTGAGCTTGATATCATATCTCCTGAGGTTAGCAAAGGTTTCGGCAAGGTCAGCCAGCAGGTAGGAACCTTTCCGTGACTTAACCACAATATCATCCATGTATGCTTCTACGTTCCGACTGATCTGAGTGAGCAAACAATTCTGAATCATCCTCATGAACGTGGCTCCAGCATTCTTGAGGCCGAAGGGCATGGTGACATAACAGAAGCACCCGAATGGGGTGATGAAAGCCGTTTTGATCCCGTCGGGTCCATACAGACGGATCTGATGGTACCCTGAATAGGCATCTAGAAAAGACAAACGCTCACACCCCGCGGTCGAGTCGACTACCTGGTCGATGCGGGGGAGAGGGAAATGATCTTTCGGGCAGGCCCGATTGATATGTTTAAAGTCAGTGCACATGCGAAGTGACTTGTCCTTCTTGGGGACCATGACAACATTGGCGAGCCACTCGGAGTGGTAAATCTCTCGGATGAACTCCGCTGCTAAGAGCCGAGCCACCTCCTCGCCAATAGTTTTCCTCTTCTGGAAGGCGGACCGTCGAAGATGTTCTTTCACAGGCTTGAACTTCGGGTCGACTTGTAGACGGTGCTCAGCCAGCCCCCTGGGAACTCCAGGCATGTCAGAAGGCTTCCATGCGAAGATGTCCCAGTTCTCACGGAGGAACCGGATGAGCGCTTCTTCCTATTTGGAGTCGAGCGTCGTTGAGATGTGAGTCGGAGCAGCATCAGGGTCGGTCGGGTGAATGTGGACTGGCTTAGTTTCACCGGACGACTGAAAAGCTGATTCTGAAGTTGGCTTCTTGGCCTGCAGCAATTCACTCGGATCAGCAGTCTTCTAGTACTCTTGCAGTTCGACTACTGACATCTGAGCATCAGCGATCTTTGATCCTTTCTGAAAACACTCCTCTGCTTTCTTCCAATTGCCTGTAACGGTGATCACACCTCTGGGGCCGGGCATCTTCAACTTGAGATACACATAGCACGGTCGAGCCATGAAGCGTGCATAAGCTGGCCGGCCCAGAATAGCATGATAAGCACTTTGGAAGTCCACAACCTCGAATGTCAACTTTTCCTTGCGGTAATTCTTTGAATCACCGAAAACCACATCGAGAGCAATCTGGCTGAGTGACTCGGCTTTCTTTCCAGGAATGACTCCATGGAAACTCATGTTGCTGGCACTGAGCCTGGACATCGGAATGCCCATCCCTTTCAACGTTTCTGCATATAGTATGTTCAGGCCGCTGCCACCATCCATCAGGACTTTGGTCAGTCGAGTGCCTTCAACAATTGGATCGACCACCAGAGCTTGCCTCCCAGGGGTGGCAATGTGCGCAGGGTGATCGGATTGGTCGAACGTGATGGCAGTCTGAGACCACTTCAGGTAGCTGGGTGTTGCCGGGGCAACCATATTCACTTCAAGGTTAATGACTTTCAGTCGACTTTTGCTTTCGACATCAGCAAAAATCATCAAGGTGGAATTGACTTGGGGGTATCCATCGTCACTATCTTCTTTGTCCTCAACTCTGTCTGACTCTTTTTCCTTGTCTTTGGACTGCTTGCCCTGAAACTGCTGGATCAGGAGCCGGCACTGTCGAGTGGTATGCTTTGGGTAAATAAGGTTACCCTCTTCATCTTTCTTGGTGTGGATGTGACATGGCAGATCCAAAACATCATTTCCATCTTGATCCTTGACTTTCTTGGGGTTCCAGGGCCCCTTGGGTTTCCCCTTGAATTTTCCCTGGGTTACGGCCAAGGTCTCCCCAGGAGCGGCTGGCTCGGCCTTCCGCTTCTGCTTCCGACTGGAATTGCCTCCGGTTTCCTGGGCGACTGCTTTCTGCTTGCCACTCCGGAGTCGATCTTCATCTTCTCCGTTAGCGTATTTGGTGGCAATTTCCATCATCCGATTCAGAGACATTTCTCCGGTCCGACCGAACTTTAGGTTCAACTCTCTGTTCTTGACGCCTTCTTTAAAGGAACAAACTGCTTGGTGATCTGGTACATTCTCAACTGTGTGATGCAAAGTGATCCACCTCTGGATGTAATCCCTCAGAGTTTCACTCGGTTTCTGCATGCAAGACCGCAATTCTGTAAGGCCTGCTGGTCACTTGCATGTTCCTTCAAAGGTCGTGACAAACACTCGAGAGAGATCCTCCCAAGTGTAGATGCTGCTGGGTGCTAACTGATTCAGCCACGCTCTGGCTGAGCCCTCTAACAGGAGAGGCAAATGCTTCATAGCCACCTCGTCATTGCCGCCCCCAATCTGGACAGCCACTCGGTAATCTTCGAGCCAAGTGTCAGGCTTAGACTCGCCGGTGAACTTGCTAACTCTAGTCGCCAACCAGAAGTTGGGAGGAATCACTGCGGCCCTGATGGCTCGACTGAAACATTCTGGCCCCGAAATACGTACTCTGCTGCTGGCAGGCGCATCCCTGTCGTGGCCTTCTCGGTGAGCTCTGTTCCTGTCAACCAGACCCTGAACGAGGATGGACCTCGCATCAAAGCCTGGGTCCCTGGGGTCGACTGGAACTCTCCGCCCAACACTATGAGGGTGTCTGTCATCCTGCTGTCGGGGCGCATATGACCCACTCCTCGGGGGAGGGGTTGGCACTCGACGTCGATCGAACCGGTGATCATACTGCTCATTTCTTCTGTACTGATCATGCCGGTCTCCGCGTCCCTCGCGCCTCGGGGGCGATCTTGGGCTGTGAGCAGACTGGACTGTATCCGTTGCAACGGATCGATTGTGGATCCTATTCCGCGACTGAGAAACAGCGGAATTCTGGTTTCCCGCTGCCCAGAGCAACGCTCTGATTTGCAACAACCCCCTGCCAGCCTCTGACTGGGAGGGCTGAATCGATTCTGCTATACGGGCCGCGGCTGCCAAATTCTGAACTGGGGTTCGATATACCTGAGTGGGCGGGAAGAGCTGACGTCGACTGGACTCTGGAGCTCGCTGACGCGCTTGCTCGTCGAGTATTCGCTGGAGATTCTCCAGTCGAGTGCGCTCGGCCAAGTTAGCCAAGCGCGCGTCCTCCAAGGCCCGGGCCTCGGGGGTTTCTCCGACGATAGGAGTGTGGAGTGCATCCATGTTCCGGCGGCGAAGCTCCTCTCGCTGCAATGACGTGAGAGGTTCGGGGAGATACTCATCGTGGGGATGCGACGGGTCGCCTCCACCCGCGCCTCCATCGGTGCGAGGGAAACTGGGAGGACTGTGTGCTCCATCGACCGCCAGAACCTCAGCCGTTGGGTCGCTGCTGCCGCACTCGGATGCGGTCTCCGCGAAGCTAGTTGACAGGTCGAACAGGCCGTAGAGGGATTCGTCGGGCTCGATTGCCGCGACTTGTGGGGCTGCCGACTGGCGGGCCACGGCATGCCTCACCCACCTCTGAAGTCTCGACCGGCCGGAGCGCTTGCGCCGGTGGGAGACAGGGCGGGAAGATGACACGGGAGTCGACCGATACTGGGTCGACGGCTGCCGCAGGAGGACGACACGAACACATGCGCGGAAGTGCGTCGCACCGCGGACGGGGAGGGCGTCGATGTTGAGTGGAGCCTCCTGAAGCCAAGCGGAGTCGTCGGCGACGAACGTGAGTGCGCCGAGACAGATCTCGCGGCCCTCCACCAAATCTCCGCACGAAACCATGATCAAAGGGATCGGAAAAATCGTAACTTCTCCAACTAGGCGCTAAGACTCTTGCCCCACGGTGGGCGCCAACTGTCGTGGTTCTAACTCTGACAGTGAGGTAGGGGTATGTATGGAGAGGCTAGGTCTCAGCTATGGAGAAGTTGTAAATACACCAGGATGTACGAGTTCAGGCCCTTCGCGAAGGAAATAACAGCCCTACGTCTCGGTGCCCGGAGGCGGTCGACTGGATTATGTGTGTATGAATTACAGGGGTGCCAACCCCTGCTACTGAGGAGGGGGTGGCTTATATAGAGTTCGCCAGACCCCTCCGGTCCTCAGTAACGCAGGGTTAAAATACATTAAGACTGGGCGTTACTGGTAACATCCCTAATAAAGTGCTATGATGACCATAAAGACTACTTAATGGCCGACCATTTGCTTGCGGAGTGGCTTTAGATCTCCTGTCAGTCGAGTGGTTGGCATCGTAGTCGAGTGGTAGCCTCCTGGTCGAGTGTCTTGAATCTGTCGAGTGGGATACCTTCAAGTCGATTGAAAGGTGACTTCTTCCAGGGATGTCCTTGGGTAGGGCTCCTTAGGACAGGTCCATGCCCCCACCCTAGGTACATAGCTTCATCACTCGGTACTTTGATAATCTGATATCTGGGTGGACTGGTGCTTGGGTGATGTCCTTACTTGGACAAGCATCCCACTTATGATTAACCCCCATTGCAAGCATCCGCAAGTACAACAGAAGTATTAAGGTAAACCTAACCATAGCATGAAACATATGGATCCAAATCAGCCCCTTACGAGGCAACACATAAACTAGGGTTTAAGCTTATGTCACTCTAGCAACCCATCATCTACTTATTACTTCCCAATGCCTTCCTCTGGGACCAAATAATGGTGAAGTGTCATGTAGTCGACGTTCACATAATACCACTAGAGAAGAGACAACATACATCTCATCAAAATATCGAATGAATACCAAATTCACATGACTACTAATAGCAAGACTTCTCCCATGTCCTCTGGAACAAACTTAACTACTCACAAAGCATATTAATGTTCATAATCAGAGGGGTATTAATATGCATACAGGATCTGAACATATGATCTTTCACCAAATAAACCGGCTAGCATCAACTACAAGGAGTAATCAACACTACTAGCAACCTACAGGTACCAATCCCAGACTTAGAGACAAGAATTGGATACAAGAGATGAACTAGGGTTTGAGAGGAGATGGTGCTGGTGAAGATGTTGATGGATATTGGCCCCATCCCAATGAAAAGAGCGTTGGTGATGACGATGGCGATGATTTCCCCGTCCCGGAGGGAAGTGTCCCCGGCAGAACAGCTCTGCTAGAGCCCTAGATTGGTTCCGCCTCGTGGCGGCGGAGTCTCGTCCCGAAAGCTTGCTTATGATTTTTTCTCAACGAAAGACTCCATATAGCAGAAGATGGGCACCGGAGGGCCACCAGGGGGCCCACGAGGCAGGGGGCACGCCCAGGGGGGTAGGGCGCGCCCCCCACCCTCGTGGCCTGGGTGTGGGCCCGCTCTGGAACTTCTTGCGCTCAGTATTTTTTATATATTCTGAAAATAGTTTCCATGAAGTTTCAGGACTTTTGGAGATGTGTAGAATAGCTCTCTAATATTTGCTCCTTTTCCAACCCAGAATCCCAGCTGCCGGCATTCTCCCTCTTTATGTAAACCTTGTAAAATAAGAGAGAACAGGCATAAGTATTGTGACATAATGTGTAATAATAGCCCATAATGCAATAAATATCGATATCAAAGCATGATGCAAAATGGACGTATCAACTCCCCCAAGATTAGACCTCGCTTGTCCTCAAGCGAAAGCCGAAATCGAAAAATATGTCCACCTGTTTAGAGATAGAGATGTCGATAAAAATAAAATAGGGACATGAGGGCATCATGATCATTCTTAGAACAACAATTTATATAATTATTGTCATATGATCTCTTATAATAGAGTAACAGTTCAATCACAATTTCAAGTATGAATCATAAACTTCATTGAAAACTAACAAACTATAATCTCAGTCATTGAAGCAATTGCAATGTAGCGACCCGACCCGAATGGATCAAGTCTCTGTGCTTAAGTGTCATCCCTAGATCGGTATGCTGACACACACAGTACTCGAGGATTTATAACAGAGGTAAATCACATGTAAAAGTAACGCAAATACTATTACCTCAATCCAAATAGCGGAAGTAACAAGGTTGTGGATTCCCATCAACACCAACGGCAAAGTTGAGTGTAGAAATCGTAACCCTAACATATCACTTACTCGTCGTAAGAAATCCTGCAACATGAGACGTTGCAGCCACAAAGGGTCAGTACATTGAATGTACTCGCAAATTCACACCAGAGGATAATGATGAATAAAGGATATCACTACATGCATATTTGGCTGGTGGAAAGGCTCTAGGGTTATAATGTTTTTTCGAAAAGCCAATTTTCCCTACTGCAAAGGAATACATTTTAATTAACTATCATGGTGGTTGTTGAACATTGAGAATGGTTGACAGCATTCTCAACCCCAATTAAGTAACATCATTAAACCCAACAAAATTAATTTAAAGTAACATGATGAGATTCACATGATAATCCAAGTACTAGATACTCAAAACGTCCATAACCGGGGACACGGCTAATCA
This sequence comes from Triticum aestivum, assembly GCF_018294505.1. Taxonomy (NCBI): domain Eukaryota; kingdom Viridiplantae; phylum Streptophyta; class Magnoliopsida; order Poales; family Poaceae; genus Triticum; species Triticum aestivum. Next base: position 136,837,510 of record NC_057794.1, read on the forward strand.
TGATTAGTTTATACACTCTGCAGAGGTTTGCGCACTTTTCCCCACAAGACATGACCTCCTCCGTTGGATTTCTCACACTACATGGTGTTTGAGAAACAGATGACCGAGACATAGTCTTTCAAAAGCATTTCCACCTTACGATGGGTAGATCGTACCACCTACAACCCCTACATCTGCTAGTCTACCAATGTAAGAGTTCACACGACTTAATCAACTATGCTAGAGCCCATAATAGCTTGTGGCTACACACGGAATTTTCTAGTATGAATAATCTCATGATCCCTTTTAGCTTGGGTGGCGGTCCATAAAAAAATAGGCAATCCTGGAATACCCAGGTGCCTAGACAGTCAATCGCTGGAATACCCAGGTGCCTCAATCCACCCAGATGTGTGTTAAAGTTGCCACCTTAAGTAAACCATTAATTAACAATCTCACATCTGTCATGAAATACTCTCAAACCCAATCCACGTCTACGAGCATAGCATGGCAATATAAGAATAACGTAATAGTAACTCCCAAGGTTTGAATGCAGGGCAATAGGTTCCTACCTCATCAACTACTTCCCAATACCCACATGCTATCAATCCTAATCATGCAATGTTTGAGGTTGAACTAATGCGTAAAAACTGGGTGATAAAGGGGTATGATCAAAGTGTGAACTTGCCTGCAATGTTGATGAAGATGATTCGCACTGATAACTCTTGATAGTTCTACTCGTCACACTCTCGTCAATCTATCGTAAGCAAGCAATAGTAACCACACATAAGCAATCACTCAAAAGGTCAGAGAGAAAGAAGAAAACAATTCGGAAAGCTTCAAAACCCAGCAAATAACTCTTGCAACATAAAACAATTTCTAACAGTACCAAAATTATGTGAATTTGGCCTTATCAGAAAGTTTAGGTCAAGAGCTTTAATTTGCAAAAAGAATCAACTAAATCGAAGTTATAAAACTCAAGTTATGATCAAAAGAAGTTTGAATATAAATCTGAACAAAATTCGAAATTTCAAAATTTCAAAAAGTTGATGTGACAGGTTCACTGGATAGGTAGAAACAAGACGAAGCTATAGGCGTTGGTTTCATCTAATTTGGATAAACGAGTGAAAAGTTATGGCTATATGAAAAATCAGGGCCAGTCTGTTTTACGAAAGAAAAATAACTACGGTTAAGGTCTAACGTATAAATACGTAGACTAATTGATAATCTAATTATTCTATCGTATTAGTCTAAAAATAATAAACTACGGAAGTATAAGAAAGAAGAAAAAAACAAAAGAAAGGTACCTTTATAAGACAGAGAAAAGATGACTTTAGAGAGAAGAGACAATTTTCCAGAAGTCGCGCCGGAGAGGAAAAAAATATTTTTCTTAGATGAATCTAGTCAAACCAAAATATTGATTTAATCCGAATCGGATGATTTTTGGAGGCTCTATGGGTCTATATTTATTGGTAGAAAAGAGGCTTAGGGGTCAAAGGCTAGGCAATGTGGGACTAAACATAGACGAAAATATACAAAACACAGATGAAAAGAGATGCTCGCATTGCATGGGCCTAAAGGCCTTCGGCCGGCCGCACCCGCATGCTGCGGCTGCGTTTTTATTTACAAAATTCGGCCTTAAAAAATAATAATAAAATAAATAAAAAGGCTGACTGGGCCTGGCCCATTTAAGAGAGAAAAAAAACAATGGGGCACCAGAAGCTACTATACTGCGCATGTAGGCGATAAATAAATACGGGCCGCACGTACAGTTTTTTTGTTTTTTTAGAAATAGAAGGAAAACCGAATAACAAAAATTAAGTAAAAATTTTATATAGACATATTATATATCAAAAATTTCGGAAAAAGATTTTCTATGATATGAACATTTTTATAATGCCAAATAAAATCCACACAAATTCAGATAATTCAAAGAGTGCTACCGGTTTAATAAAATCCAATAAAAATCATTTTACAAATACGAAAATTAATTCAAATTTATTTCTCTCCAATTTTCTGATGTAGGGAATCATGTTACCCTATTTTCTGTATATTTTATTTTTGGAGAAAAATAATTTGAATAAAATCCAAATAACTCCAAATTGAAAAATAATTCCAAAAGACTTGGAATTTGATCCTTTGAAACTCCCAACTCATATTTCATATAATTTGAAGAAGTCATTTTATCTCCTCTCGTGAAAATCATTGAGTTGCATAAAGTTTCAGAATTGGTAATATTTTCCAAATGAAATTCAAATATTTTCAACATCCCTTATCATTTAAATAAATGGAAGAAGTCATGTCATCTTCTCTCCAGGGTTTCGTGGTGAAAAGAATTTGAATTCACGGAGATCACGAATGCAAAATGAAAGTTTGGGAAAGTCCTTTTATTCCCTCTCATTTAACTTTCAAAAAGGTTTCGAATTTCACTCAATTTCACACAATCAATCAAATCTATCTATTTATTATAACATTCCAAAATTTAGAATTTTGGGATGTTACAAACCTACCACCCTTAAAAGGAATCTCGTCCTCAAGATTCGGAGAGGCTAGGAAGAAATAGGTTAGGTTCGGGGTCTCTTCAAAATTTCATCAATCATCTCCGGGGTCTGGGGTGCTACCACCCTTAGAAGCATTGTTATGGTTTCATCAAAACTCATATACTCCATTTTTATTGTTAACAGTGTCGGTCTTCTTGGATCTTCAGGATAATTCCTTATCCGGGCTCTTCCGGTAGTGGCATAACCTTTACCACAATTCTTGTGTCTTTCATCTAGGTAAGGTTCTTCCGAGACTGGGTCTTCTTAGCTGACGAGACTGGCGCCAATATTAATCAACTATCGATATTTCTCATGGTGGTCAACAATTTATGGTTTCTCCTGCAGGAAATGGGTCTGGGTTGATCCTCACCGTATAACCTACGGTTGGCAAAAGCTGCCTGGTACAAGGGAAGAATTGCTATACCATTCTAAGGTTTAAACAAGGTTTTGATCATTGTCTCTCTACTATAGGTAAGTCACTCAGATTTATCATCCCATATAGCAAGGCGAATAATAAGAGTAAGTCGGTATGGTGATCAATCCATCCCGCACCCAAATCATTACCCTGTATATGCTTTAGCGAATCTCGCATTGTAACACTCGGTCATCCTCACAAGCATTGCGGAATTTCTCTTGTCCATGTACCAAGTTCGGATATGTCCATTGATTCTGCAAGCCAAACAACATCTATCGTTCCTTCACAACTCTCAGGTTTTGCATTACTCCTATAAGATCGTCTGTCGACAAAGGTATATCCTCTTCCAGGGTTCTTCCTTCAGCAAGAATGTGCTTGCTTCTTGGCAGGTCCTGGGGCCTGTGGGTTATGGCCCATCTCATCACTTATAGTCCTTGAACTTATCATTGGGCAACTGATCATTATTCCAACTTCCAACTTCCTAGTATTCTTAAATCCATCTAATTGTATTATCTTCCTTTCTTCTATTGGCACCAAACTAGGACATGATTACTCAAACTCATCATGGAGTTTCTATTGATCCATATTTCCGACATCATACCTCCTTTATATCCAATAGTTATTTATCTCTTCATCCTCGTGGGATATCCCACATACCAAGATAAAAACTTATACTTATGGAGTCCATATTCCACATCATTATCCTTTCCAGGGTCAAGCGTCCTTACAGGGGAATATTGGCCATCTCTGCATGGCACTTCTTCAACTGGGAAACGTGAAACACATCTTGAACTCCTGACAGTCCTTCGGGTGACTCCAACTTGTTGGCCACTTCTCCCATACGCTCCAAAACTCGGTATGGTCCTACAAATCTCGGGGCTAACTTTCCCTTAACTACAAATCGTTTAACTCCTCGCAGAGGGGTCACACGAAGATATGCTCTGTCTCCAATTTCATAGACTACCTCCTTGCGTTTTTTTGTCTGCATAACTCTTCTGCCTGGACTGAGCTACCTTCAGTCTATCTCGAATCAACTTAACATTCTCTTCTGACTCCTTGATCACACTTGGTCCAACAACTTACGGTCTCCAACTTCATCCCACATACACTTGGGGCATCACACATATTGAGACAAAACTCGTATTCATTTTGTCCGAAATCCACTCAATAGAGTATCCTTATCTTTTCCAGGGGTCAACGGTTCTTACAGGGTACTACCACCCTTAAAATGCACAAATCTTCCATAGACCATATTTCTCATATCCTCAGAATGGCCAAAATTCTTCTTCATAGAGTGACAACTCATAAAATCCATATCAGTACCAACGATGCTAACTTTATTCATTCTCCAATGATTACAATCTCTCGCTCTTCCATTACATGTCTCAACTCAACACCTTGATACAAAAGAGTTGTTCTCACTTCTACTACTATACTTCTCACAGACTCAACTATTTATCACAAGTCTCCTTCTCTTTGGGACAATCTCTGGCAAAGTGCCTTGCTTCATTACAACGAAAACATATTACTTCTGACAAGTATCGAGGTTTCCTTTTTGGGCAATTTTTGAGGTAGTGCCCTGACTCCTTGCACCTATAACAGGTGATATGACTCAGGTCCTTCCTAGAATCCAATCTTCTTCTCTTCCTGGACCTTTCCATGCCAATCAGGGCTTCTATTTCCTGTGGGTCATATTCTACTTCCTCTGTCAGAAATTATACTAGATCCCCATTCAAACAATTTTGGGAGATGTGTCCTTCTTCTCCACATAAATAGCAAGACTTAGTGCAGGGTTTACTCGGGTCTTTTTAGGCGTGTCCTCCATCTCTTCCTTCATCACAACTTCTTCTAAAATTTCCATGAGGGCTCCTTTCATTACTTCTTTCTTCTGCTGGATGGTTCGTTGTACCATGGGGTAAATGTGACACTGACCAGGATAGTGGGTAGTCCCTTCACACAAGAAACATGTAATCTGCCTAATTGGGCATTCTTCAACTGGGTGACTTCCTTCACAATTAGGGCATTCATCCTTGTGTTCTTTATGGGTGTGTCCTATTTCTCCACAAATCTTGCATGCACAAGGTTTCTTCATATCCTTTCCATAAGGCTTCAACTTCTAGGACACAAGCCGAGACTTTGGCAGAGTCAACTTAAATTCTTTCCATGTGGTTACTCCTTGCCATCCATTGATGGTTTGGTACATCCTCCACCAAGTAGCAGCACCTCTTTCAAAGCACTGAAGAGCATGCTGGGTCATATCCTTTCTGACTATAGGGTTATTCTCCATGTGACCCTCCATGTTCTGAATCCATCGGTCTGTCTCCAACTGACTCATCAGTCCAGAAAATACAAGCTCATCTCCATTCATCCTCTATTGGGTCCATGTGGGTTTGGGGTAAGATAAGAGAGATAGAGAGGGATACACACAATACAAACAAAAGTTTTAAAAAGACAGATTTTATTTATGGCTGTCGGGAAAAACATCAAACAAATGACAGCTCACAAACATCGCATCTAACGTAGGTATATAACAGGGGTTTGGTCTTCTAAAGGTCAATAAATCTTCAACGTCTTCAAACTCTTCAAGCCTTGTTCATACCTCCAATGGCTGCTTTCGATCATGCTTGTCTTTCTCAAGTTCTTTTGCCAGATCAACTCTGTTGACGCGAAGTCTCTCGTGACGTCCTTTAATATTCTGGAGTTGCGTTCCAAACTTCTGGTTTCAACATCCTTTACATGAACCATGGTCATACTATCCTTCAATTCCTGACAAATCTCCGGTATCTCGAGGTTGTAGCTCCTCCAGCTTGGCTACTTTCAGCTTTTAGTTCCTGAGTTCTTCACGAAATGCTTCCTTGTCTAATACGGCTTCATGGAGCTCCACCTTAAACTTCTTGATGTACTACTCCAGATCCTTGTGATACACCAGCTAAGGTTAAAACTTCATCTTACTAATAGGTGCTCCATCAGCCTTCTTCCATCAAATCCATTCTGAAGAAATGCATCCTTAACTCAGCACAGTGACAAATAGCATCAGCGGGCGATAACATCACGGATAACCGTGTTTCTGCTCTTGTCATTCCCATGAGCTATCATTCCATAGTTGATATCTCCTGCCTTAGGGTTTTGTTTGACAAAACTTCGAGTTCTCATGCTCCTTGTTTCAGTCTTTCTCCGATACACCTTGATCTCAGGTATTGACAACTTTCATAGTCTGCCAAGTTCCATAAGGGTAGCCTTCCTAGGTCATACAAATCTGGAAATTCTTCAGAGCCTTCCAATTCTCCTAGTCTTCGGAGTCTTCAACTGTTGTAGTTTCCATTATTATAATGTATGGTAAAATCCTCTTCATTCCGAATGGTCTTAGTTTTTCGATATCTTGTACTTCTTGGAGTGGCCTCATCAGTCGAATCTTCGAGTGGTCAAAAGGTGAAAAGGGTATAGTCTCACTAAAAAGGAATTTTTGAATAAGCTCAGAAGAGAAGAGAGGTAAAAGATCTTTTTGAAAGGGAAAGTTGTAGAGAAAAATCGTTGCTATGGGCTTGCCAGTTTCTAGGGTCACGTCCTACAGTCAACATGTGCTCTGATACCATCTTGTAGTGACCCGACCTGAATGGATCAAGTCTCTGTGCTTAAGTGTCATCCCTGGATTGGTATGCTGACACACATAGTACTCGAGGATTTATAACAGAGGTAAATCACATGTAAAAGTAACGCAAATACTATTACCTCAATCCAAATAGCGGAAGTAACAAGGTTGTGGATTCCCATCAACACCAACGGCAAAGTTGAGTGTAGAAATCGTAACCCTAACGTATCACTTACTCGTCGTAAGAAATCCTGCAACATGAGACGTTGCAGCCATAGAGGGTCAGTACATTGAATGTACTCGCAAATTCACACCAGAGGATAATGATGAATAAAGGTTATCACTACATGCATATTTGGCTGGTGGAAAGGCTCTAGGGTTATAATGTTTTTGTGAAAAGCCAATTTTTCCCTACTGCAAAGGAATACATTTTAATTAACTATCATGGTGGTTGTTGAACATTGAGAATGGTTAACAACATTCTCAATCTCAATTAAGTAACATCATTAAACCCAACAAAATTAATTTAAAGTAACATGATGAGATTCGCATGATAATCCAAGTACTAGATACTCAAAACGTCCATAACCGGGGACATGGCTAATCATGATTAGTTTATACACTCTGCAGAGGTTTGCACACTTTTCCCCACAAGACTCGATCTCCTCCGTTGGATTTCTCGCACTACATAGTGTTTGAGAAACGGATGACCGAGACATAGTCTTTCAGAAGCGTTTGCACCTTACGATGGGTAGACCGTACCACCTACAACCCCTACATCTGCTAGTCTACCACTGTAAGAGTTCACACGACTTAATCAACTATGCTAGAGCCCATAATAGCTTGTGGCTGCACACGGAAGTTTCTAGTATGAATAATCTCATGATCCCTTTTAGCCTGGGTGGCGGTCCATAAAAAAAACAGGCAATCCTGGAATACCCAGGTGCCTAGACAGGGAATCGCTGGAATACCCAGGTGCCTCAATCCACCCAGATGTGTGTTAAAGTTGCCACCTTAAGTAAAGCATTAATTCACAATCTCACATCTGTCATGAAATACTCTCAAACCCAATCCACGTCTACGAGCATAGCATGGAAATATAAGCATAACGTAATAGTAACTCCCAAGGTTTGAATGCAGGGCAATAGGTTCCTACCTCATCAACTACTTCCCAATACCCACATGTTATCAATCCTACTCATGCAATGTTTGAGGTTGAACTAATGCATAAAAACTGGGTGATAAAGGGGTATGATCAAAGTGTGAACTTGCCTGCAATGTTGATGAAGATGATTCGCACTGATAACTCTTGATAGTTCTACTCGTCACACTCCGGTCAATCTATCGTAAGCAAACAATAGTAACCACACATAAGCAATCACTCAAAAGGTCGGAGAGAAAGAAGAAAACAATTCGGAAAGCTTCAAAACCCAGCAAATAACTCTTGCAACATAAAACAATTTCTAACAGTACCAAAATTATGTGAATTTGGCCTTATCAGAAAGTTTAGGTCAAGAGCTTTAATTTGCAAAAAGAATCAACTAAATCGAAGTTATAAAACTCAAGTTATGATCAAAAGAAGTTTGAATATAAATCTGAACAAAATTTGAAATTTGAAAATTTCAAAAAGTTGATGTGACAGGTTCACTAGATAGGTAGAAACAAGACGAAGCTATAGGCGTTGGTTTCATCTAATTTGGATAAACGAGTGAACATTTATGGCTATTAGAAAAATCAGGGCCAAGCTGTTTTACGAAAGAAAAATAACTACGGTTAAGGTCTAACGTATAAATACGTAGACTAATTGAGAATCTAATTATTCTATTGTATTAGTCTAAAAATAATAAACTACAGAAGTATAAGAAGAAGAAAAAAACAAATAAAGATACCTTTATAAGACAAAGAAAAGATGACTTTGGAGAGAAGAGACAATTTTCCAGAAGTCGCGCCGGAGAGGAGAAAAATATTTTTCTTAAATGAATCTAGTCAAACCAAAATATTGATTTAACCCGAATCGAATGATTTTTGGAGGCTCTATGGGTCTATATTTATTGGTAGAAAAGAGGCTTAGGGGTCAAAGGCTAGGCAATGTGGGACTAAACATAGACGAAAATATACAAAACACAGATGAAAAGAGACGCTCGCATCGCATGGGCCTAAAGGCCTTCGGCCGGCCGCACGCGCATGCTGCGGCTGCGGTTTTTTTTTACAAAATTCGGCCTTAAAAAATAATAATAAAATAAATAAAAAAGGCTGACTGGGCCTGGCCCATTTAGGAGAGAAAAAAAACAATGGGGCGCCAGAAGCTACTATATTGCGCATGTAGGCGATAAATAAATATGGGCCGCATGTACAGTTTTTTTCATAGAAATAGAAGGAAAACCGAATAACAAAAATAAAATAAAAATTTTATATAGGCATATTATATATCATAATTTTTAGAAAAAGATTTTCTACGACATGAACATTTTTATAATGCCAAATAAAATCCACACAAATTCAGATAATTCAAAGAGTGATACTGGTTTAATAAAATCCAATAAAAATCATTTTACAAATACCAAAATTAATTCAAATTTATTTATCTCCAATTTTATGATGTAGGGAATCATTTTACCCTATTTTCTATATATTTTATTTTTGGAGAAAAATAATTTGAATAAAATCCAAATAATTCCAAATTGAAAAATAATTCCAAAAGACTTGGAATTTGATCCTCTGAAACTCCCAACTTATATTTCATATAATTTGAAGAAGTCATTTTATCTCCTCTCGTGAAAATCATTGAGTTGCATAAAGTTTCAGAATTGGAAATATTTTCCAAATGCAATTCAAATATTTTCAACGCCCCTTGTCATTTAAATAAATGGAAGAAGTCACGTCATCTTCTCTCCAGGGTTTCGTGGTGAAAAGAATTTGAATTCACGGAGATCATGAATGCAAAATGAAAGTTTGGGAAAGTCCTTTTATTCCCTCTCATTTAACTTTCAAAAAGGTTTCGAATTTCACTCAATTTCACACAATCAATCAAATCTATCTATTTATTATAACATTCCAAAATTTAGAATTTTGGGATGTTACATGCAATTTATCATAACATAGGAAAGAGTCAATATAAGAGATTTTTAGCAAGTCCACATACTCAACTATCATATAGTCTTTCACAATTGCTAACACTCACGCAATACTGATGGGTATGGAGTTTTAATCGAACACGGAGAAAGATAGGGGCTTATAGTTTTGCCTCCCAACATTTTACCTCAAGGGTAATGTCAACAATAATAGTTCATGAAAACTCACGTCTAATTAGCCATATATATCAGGATCTTTCCAACATATTGTGCTTGCCAAAGGATAAAATGTAAAAGGAAAGGTGAAGATCACCATGACTCTTATATAAGGTAGAAGATAAAAGTAAAAGATAGGCCCTTCGCAGAGGGAAGCAGAGGTTGTCATGCGCTTTTATAGTTGGATGCACAAAATCTTAATGCGAAAGAACATCACTTTATATTGCCACTTGTGATATGGACCTTTATTATGCAGTCTGTCGCTTTTATTTCTTCCATATCACAAGATCGTATAAAGCTTATTTTCTCCCACACTAATAAGTCATACATATTTAGAGAGCAATTTTTATTGCTTGCATCGATGACAACTTACTTGAAGGATCTTACTCAATCCATGGGTAGATATGGTGGACTCTCATGGCAAAACTGGGTTTAGGGATATTTGGAAGTACAAGTAGTATCTCTACTTGGTGCAAAGAATTTGGCTAGCATGAGGGGAAAAGGCAAGCTCAATCATGTTGGATGAGCCATGACAATATAATTTATCTCAGATGTAAGAAAACATAACCCATTACGTTGTCTTCCTTGTCCAACGTCAACTCTTTAGCATGTCATATTTTAATGAGTGCTCACAATCATAAAAGGTGTCCAAGATAGTGTATTTATATGTGAAGACCTCTCTTTCTTTATTACTTCCTATTAATTGCAACGATGACCAAAACTATGTTTGTCAACTCTCAACAACTTTTAATCATTATACTCTTTATATGTGAGCTCATTACTCTCCATAAGATCCATATGATCTCTTCTATTTCTTTTTATTTCTTCTCTTTTATTTTATTCCCTCAAGATCATAGAAAAATCATCAAGCCCTTGACTCAACACTAATCTTTATTATATAGCTCACGAACTTGATTACATAGAGGGATCATAAAGCAAAACTCAAAACTAGATCATACCAAAAACTTTATTCTACTAGATCAAGATATTACGAAAAGGATCAAACTAAGAAAAACGGTAAAGATAAAAGTGATGGTGATACGATACCGGGGCACCTCCCCCAAGCTTGGCAGTTGCCAAGCGGAGTGCCCATACCCATGTAATTATATCTCTTTTGCTGGTGAAGGAGTTGGAGTTGTTGATGATGTAGGCTTGTCGTCCCTCTTCCAAGGCATAGGCTCACCATCATAGAAGGATGATCGAGTCTCCTGAATCCTCAAATCTGCAGCCAAACTAATCCTTTTGAATCTATATTCATACTCACTGTTTTGGTTTTGCAGGTCATAGATCTGGGCTTGGAGGTGCTCGATTTTCTCATGAAGCTTGAAGATGGCCTCCCCAATGTCCTTGACGTCCAGCTTGTGGTTGTTGGTGAACTCCGTGATCATAATGTGATTGGAGTCGAGTCCACGCTCCACCATCTCCTGACACTTGAAAACTTGTTGCTCCAATGCCTTGAGCCTTGCATCCGTGCTTCCGGTCTTCCTTGGTCCCTCGACATCGCGGGTGTGCAACAACCCCTCACACATCTCAATGGTTTGAGGGTGTTGCAGCACCTCCGCGAGGTAGGGGTTGATGACCTTCTCGAAGAACTTGTCCTTGGGGGCACTTGAAGACGACATGACGACCTAGATCTGTCAGAAAAACAGCTCGAAACAAAGATGGGAGATATTTGCAAGATACATGAGTCAAAACCTCCGGGAGATTATATAATGAATTTTACCGACCAAAATACGTAACGTGCAAGAAAACAGAGTCCGGAGAGCGCACGAGGTGCCCATGAGGCACGGGGGCGCGCCCAGGGGGGTAGGGCGCGCCCTCCACCTCATGCAGCCCTCGTGTCCTTCCCGGACTGCTTCTTATTTTTCTATTTTTCTAAATATTCCAAAACGGAGAGAAATTGCCATTAGAACTATTTTGGAGTCGGTTTACTTACCATACCACATACCTATTCCTTTTCAGAGTCTGAAACGTTCCGGAAAGTGTCCCTTATGTATTCCTCCGGGGTTACGGTTTCAATAACATTGGTTTCAACATTTATAGGATTACCTGAGATATAATGTTTGATTCTTTGACCGTTCACCACCTTCGGATTTGTGCCTTCAAAGTTGTTGATTTTTATGGCACCGGAACGATAGACCTCCTCGATAACGTAAGGACCTTCCCATTTACAGAGAAGTTTTCCTGCAAAAAATCTTAAAAGAGAGTTGTATAGCAATACATAATCGCCTACATTAAACTCACGCTTTTGTATCCTTTTGTCATGCCATCTTTTAACTTTTTCTTTAAACAATTTGGCATTCTCATAGGCTTGGGTTCTCTATTCATGAATTGAGCTAATGTCATATAACCTCTTCTCACCGGCAAGTTTGAAATCATAATTGAGCTCTTTAATAGCCCAATAAGCCTTATGTTCTAGTTCGAGAGGTAAGTGACATGCTTTTCCATAAACCATTTTATACGGATACATACCCATAGGATTTTTATATGCAGTTCTATAGGCCCATAATGCATCATCAAGTTTTTTGGACCAATTCTTTCTAGATCTATTAATAGTCTTCTGCAAAATTAATTTGAGTTCTCTATTACTCAATTCTACTTGACCACTAGACTGTGGGTGATAAGGAGATGCAATTCTATGATTAACATCATACTTAGCAAGCATTTTACGGAAAGCACCATGAATAAAATGTGAACCACCATCAGTCATTAAATATCTAGGGACCCCAAACCTCAGAAAAATAACATCTTTAAGCATCTTAATAGAGGTGTTATGATTAACACTACTAGTTGGAATAGCTTCTACCCACTTAGTAACGTAATTAACAGCAACTAAAATATGTGTGTATCCATTAGAGGCAGGAAAAGGTCCCATATAATCAAAGCCCCAAACATCAAATGGTTCAATAACAAGTGAATAATTCATAGGCATTTCTTGACGTCTACTAATATTACCGATTCTTTGACATTCATCACAAGATAAGACAAACTTAAGGGCATCCTTGAAGAGAGTAGGCCAATAAAAACTGGACTGCAATACCTTATGTGCAGTTCTATCTCCAGCGTGGTGTCCTCCATAAGCTTCGGAGTGACACTTGCGTAGGATCTGTTCCTGTTTATGCTCAGGTACACAACGTCAAATAACACCATCTACTCCTTTATAAAGATGTGGGTCATCCCAAAAGTAATGTCTTAAATCATAGAAAAACCTTTTCTTCTGCTGGTATGTGAAACTAGGTGGTATAAATTTAGCAACAATGTAATTAGCATAATCAGCATACCATGGAGTAGTATGAGAAGCATTTATGACATTTAATTGTTCATCAGGAAAGCTATCATCAATAGGTAGTGGGTCATCAAGAACATTTTCTAACCTAGACAAGTTGTTTGCAACGGGGTTCTCAGCTCCCTTTCTATCAATAATATGCAAATCAAATTCTTGTAGCAAGGGAACCCATCTAATAAGTCTAGGTTTAGCATCTTTCTTTTCCATAAGATATTTAATAGTAGCATGATCAGTGTGAATAGTTACTTTAGAATCAACAATATAAGGTCTGAACTTATCACAAGCAAATACAACTACTAAGAATTCTTTTTCAGTAGTAGCATAATTTCTCTGGGCACTATCTAGAGTTTTACTAGCATATTAGATAACATTTAATTTCTTATCAACTCTTTTCCCTAGAACAACACCTACATCATAATCACTAGCATCACACATAATTTCAAAAGGTAAATTCCAATCAGGTGGCTGAACAAGAGGTGCAGAGATCAATGCTTTCTTAAGTATTTCAAATGCTTCTACACAATCATCATCAAAGACGAATGGTATATCTTTTTGTAATAAATTAGTCAGAGGCCGAGAAATTTTTGAGAAGTCCTTAATGAACCTCCTATAAAAGCCGGCATGACCAAAGAAACTTCTTATACCTTTGATGTCCTTGGGACACGGCATCTTTTCAATAGCATTAACTTTAGCTTTATCAACTTCAATGCCCCTTTCAGAAAGTTTATGCCCCAAGACAATACCTTCATTGGCACTTCTCCCAATTCAAGACAAGGTTAGTTTCTTCACATCTCTGCAAAACTCGATCAAGGTTGCTTAAGCAATCATCAAAAGAGGATCTATAAACGGAGAAATCATCCATGAATACCTCACAAATCTTTTCACAAAAATCAGAGAATATAGCCATCATGCATCTTTGAAAGGTAGCAGGTGCATTACATAAACCAAAAGGCATATGTCTATAAGCAAAAGTACCGAAAGGGCAAGTAAAAGTGGTCTTTGATTGATCATCAGCTGAAACAGGTATTTGAGAAAAACCAAAATAACCATCTAGAAAGCAAAACTGTGTATGTTTGGATAATCTTTCTAGCATTTGATCAATGAAAGGTAAGGGGTAATGATCTTTTTTAGTAGCCTTATTTAATTTGCGGAAATCAATTACCATTCTATAACCTGTATAATTCTTTGCGGAATCAATTCATCTTTATCATTAGGAATGACAGTAATACCTCCCTTCTTAGGAACACAATGGACAGGACTTACCCACTGACAATCATCAACGGGATAAATTATACCTACCTCAAGGAGCTTTAGTATTTCTTTTCTTACCACTTCTTTCATCTTAGGATTCAGCCGTTGTTGGTGATCAATAACCGGTTTGGCATCTTTCTCCAAATTTATTTTGTGTTGACATAGAGTGGGACTAATGCTTCTTCAGAGTTTTCAATAATTTTTCTTCCTCCTTCTCTGAAAGGTTAGCGCTAATAAAAACAGGATATATCTTCTTTTCATCAAGATAGGCATATTTAAGAGTATCAGGCAATGGTTTAAGCTCAAACACGGGATCACCCTTGGGTGGAGGAGGATCCCCTAAGATTTCAACAGGCAAGTTCTGTTTCAGAATAGGTCCCTGTTTAAAGAATGCCTCATCTATTTCCCTTCTTTCATTCATAAACATATCATTTTCATGGTCTAGCAAATATTGTTCTGAAGGATCACTAGGAGGTACGGCAATAGAAGCAATACCAATAATTTCATCTTTACTAGGCAATTCCTCTTCACGGTGTTGTCTACGAAATTTAGAAAAGTTGAACTCATGAGACATATCACCTAAACCAGTAGTAACAACATCCTTTTCGCAGTCTATCCTAGCATTAACAGTGTTTAAGAAGGGTCTACCAAATATAATGGGACAAAAGCTATCTTGTGGGGAACCAAGAACAAGAAAATCAGCAGGATATTTAGTTTTCCCACACAAGACTTCAACATCTCTAACAATCCCAATTGGTGAAATAGTATCTCTATTGGCAAGTTTAATTGTGACATCAATATCTTCTAACTCAGCAGGTGCAATATCATGCATAATTTCTTTGTATAAGTCAATAGGTATTGCACTAGCACTAGCACCCATATCACACAAGCCATGATAACAATGATCTCCTATTTTAACGGAAATTACAGGCATGCCTACCACAGGTCTATGTTTATCTTTAGCACAAGGTTTAGCAATTCTAGTAGTTTCATCACAGAAATAAATAACATGCCTATCAATATTATCAGCCAAGAGATCCTTAACAATAGCAATATTAGGTTAAATTTATCTTGCTCAGGAGGTGTATAGGTTCTAATATTGCTTTTACAAACCACAGTTGAAGCTTTAGCAAGATCTTTTATCCTAACAGGAAATAGGTGGTTTCTCCACATAAGCAGTAGGAATAATAGGATCATTATAACTGATAGTCTTTTCTTCAACTTTAATAGGTGTAGGTACTTTTACTTCTATGGGAGGATGATATTTAAAGCACTTCTCCTTAGGGAGATCAACATGAGTAGCAAAAGATTCACAGAAAGAAGCTACTATCTCAGAGTCAAGTCCATATTTAGTGCTAAATTTACGGAAAACATCAGTATCCATAAAAGATTTAATACAATCAAACTTAGGTGTCATACCTGACTCCTTACCTTCGTCGAGATCCCAATCTTTAGAGTTGCGTTTAATTCTTTCCAATAAATCCCATTTGAATTCAATAGTCTTCATCATAAAAGAGCCAGCACAAGAAGTATCGAGCATGGTGCGATTGTTATCAGAAAGCCGAGCATAATTTTTTTGGATAATCATTTCTCTTGAGAGCTCATGATTGGGGCATGAATATAACATTGATTTAAGCCTCCCCCAAGCTTGAGTGATGCTTTCTCCTTCACGAGGCCAAAAATTATATATATAATTGCGATCACGATGAACAAGATGCATAGGATAAAACTTCTGATGAAATTCCAATTTCAATCGTTTGTAGTTCCATGATCCCATATCATCACATAGCCTATGCCATGTCAATGCATCTCCCTTCAAAGATAAAGGGAAGATCTTCTTATTGATAACATCATCGGGCATAACTGCAAGCTTAAATAATCCACAAACTTCATCCACATATATTAGATGCTCATCAGGATGTAATGTTCCATCTCCTGCAAAAGGATTAGCTAGCAGTTTTTCTATCATACCTGAAGGAATTTCAAAGTAGACATTTTCATTTTCAGTAGGTTTAGTAGGTTCAATAGGTTGAGGAGAAACTCTTTGCTCTACTGGTTGGGGTGAAGATACCCCTAACAAGCCCCTCAGAGGATTACTTTCCACAGTAACAAGTGACAGTAAATTTCAACACACTATATAAATTTTTCCTTACAAAATTCCACCTACCAAAGGTGCTTCACTCCTCGGCAACGGCGCCAGAAAAGAGTCGTGATGACCCACAAGTGCAGGGGATCTATAGTAGTCCTTTCGATAAGTAAGAGTGTTGAACCCAACGAGGAGCACAAGGAAATGATAAGCGGTTTTCAGCAAGGTATTCTCTGCAAGCACTGAAATTATCGGTAACAGATAGTTTTGTGATAAGATAAATTGTAACGAGCAACAAGTAATAAAAGTAAATAAGGTGCAGCAAGATGGCCCAATCCTTTTTGTAGCAAAGGACAAGCCTGGGAAAACTCTTATATGAAGGAAAGCGCTCCCGAGGACACACAGGAATATCGTCAAGCTAGTTTTCATCACGTTCATATGATTCGCATTCGGTACTTTGATAATCTGATGTGTGGGTGAACCGGAGCTTGGGTACTGTCCTTACTTGGACAACCATCCCACTTATGATTAACCCCCATTGCAAGCATCCGCAACTACAACAGAAGTATTAAGGTAAACCTAACCATAGCATGAAACATATGGATCCAAATCAGCCCCTTACGAAGCAACTTATAAAGTAGGGTTTAAGCTTTTGTCACTCTAGCAACCCATCATATACTTATTACTTCCCAATGCCTTCCTCTAGGCCCAAATAATGGTGAAGTGTCATGTAGTCGACGTTCACATAACACCACTAGAGGAGAGACAACATACATCTCATCAAAATATCGAATGAATACCAAATTCACATGACTACTAATAGCAAGACTTCTCCCATGTCCTCAGGAACAAACGTAACTACTCACAAAGCATATTAATGTTCATAATCAGAGGGGTATTAATATTCATATAGGATCTGAACATATGATCTTCCACCAAATAAACCGGCTAGCATCAACTACAAGGAGTAATCAACACTACTAGCAACCTACAGGTACCAATCCCAGACTTAGAGACAAAAATTGGATACAAGAGATGAACTAGGGTTTGAGAGGAGATGGTGCCGGTGAAGATGTTGATGGAGATTGGCCCCCTCCCCATGAGAGGAGCGTTGGTGATGACGATGGCGATGATTTCCCCCTCCCGGAGGGAAGTGTCCCCGGCAGAACAGCTCCGCCAGGGCCCTAGATTGGTTCCGCCTCGTGGCGGCGGAGTCTTGTCCCGAAAGCTTTCTTATGATTTTTTTCTCAACGAAAGACTCCATATAGCAGAAGATGGGCATGGGAGGGCCACCAGGGGGCCCACGAGGCAGGGGGCGCGTCCAGGGGGTAGGGCGCACCCCCACCCTCGTGGCCAGGGTGTGGGCCCCCTCTGGAACTTCTTGCGCTCAGTATTTTTTATATATAGCTTCCGTGAAGTTTCGGGACTTTTGGAGATGTGTAGAATAGGTCTATAATATTTGCTCCTTTTCCAGCCCAGAATCCCAGCTGCCAGCATTCTCCCTCTTGATGTAAACCTTATAAAATAAGAGAGAATAGACATAAGTATTGTGACATAATGTGTAATAACAACCCATAATGCAATAAATATCGATATAGAAGCATGATGCAAAATGGACGTATCATGCCGCCGGGCCATTTTACAAGACCCTGGATTTTCAAAAGAGTCGTTTAACGCCTTCAGCTCGGCCGATGCATACATCCGAGCTGCTCGAGATGGGATTAACAGGGCCACCAAGCAACATTTGAAAGATGTGCAGGTAAATTTGTTTTGTCTGACTGTGATAACCATATGCCAGTAGCCCCCGAGACTTAAAGGAGTTCAAACAATTGATTTAAGGATCAATGTACAACCAGGTGCTTACGGAGAAGAACACCCAGCTAGCTGAGGAACTAGAAAAGTGTCAGCGCCGGCCGCTTGCTGCCAATGTCGAACTGGAGAAATATAAGGCATCTCCCGGTAATATTTCCCCCTATCGAAAATTCATAATGATACACCGATAGTGTGAATCTGGGTGCTTATCCTTGTGTTGGGTCGTTAGACCAAGTGCGAGAGCACCTGGACGCCGCTCGAAGCGAAGAACACTGAGCCAAAAAGCTACTAGCAGTGGGCGAGCGTGTATTGACCAAAGTCGTTCAAGATAAAAAGAAACTCCAGGATTCGAACACCAAACTGGGAGAAGAACTGAAAGATGTGCGAGCTCAGCTAGCTGACTCTGTAAAGGAGAACAAGAAGCTGCGAGGCGGCATATTCAGTATGTGACCACTTTTATCTTATAACAGTTTGGAGGTAACGATAGCTAATATAGTTGTGATTGCAGGTGTATTGACGAACCGCCCTGAAGAGGAGGTGTCCGAATCATCAAGTGATCTTCTGCAAGGTTTGTCGCAGTTGCACGAGCAAGCTCGGCAGGCGATGCAGAGCGTAGCCAAGGCCTTATGTCCATCCGACTCCCCTCCAGGAAGTATGGAGAAGCTGGTAGAGCTGTTCAAGGGAGCACGACAGCGTATCCGATTGTGGAAGATATCGGCCTGCCAAGACGGTGCGCGAGAGGCCTGGGCCATGGTGAAGACGCGATATACCAAGATGGATCCTAATCACATGGCTCGTGTCGGACCGGTAGGGCCGAATGGGGAAGAAATTCCCATTAGTTTGGTATATGACCAAGTAGAGGTGGCCGCCAAATATTCCCAACGGGATTGTAAATTAGACCGCCTTTTAGACGGTATAGAGGAGGAAGTGTTTGAGTCATGAGTGACTATGTACTTTCCTTCTAGCTGGATAATAAAGACAATTGTCATCGCTGACCTTTTTGCTTCAACCTCTGGACCCGAAGGTGCGGAGCGTTTTTGAATACCCGAGCGGCAGAATATACCGGGGTATGCTTGGAAACCTGGCATAGGGGTCATAATTGCTCGAACAGACAATGTGTATCCGGTTAGTTATGTTATATTACATTATGTAAGAAACATCTTCCAGAGAGAATAGTTCTGTTAAGGGTTCCTTTCCATGGGTGTGCATGCATTTAATGTGCATGCCCGAACTGTGATTGGAAAAAATCATAGAATGAGTAACATCTGGGGTTCATAATGGAGTGAATGCGGAAACACCTTTGATTCGCCGACCGAATATTCCCTTAAGAACGCTAGCTTTTGGCTTCACCCAGTCTGAGGTACACATCTGGATGACCCAGCAGTAACAATCACAGAGGTGCTCCCTTTATGCCCTAGCCGAACTAACGGGAACGTAGGGCATAAGCACAGGAGCCAGGCAACCCAGCTTGGCCAAAACTTAAGACATATCGATGCATATAATGGCGAAGAAAAGGTACATATGGAAACAACGCATATGTGATGAGCTTGATGCTCGAAGAATAGTCACAAGCTTCTGTACGAGAAGCCCCCAGGTATAATGAACGTACATATTTAGAGATGTACGGATCAGGTAGGGATGGTCTAGCCGTACTAAAGCCGTAAGGCTAAAGAAAAAAATCAAAAAAAGTAAAAAATGAAAAGAGATGGAAGAAAAATAACTATACTAACAGGGGGGAGGAAACGAACACAAAGTTCGGCGCTAGGCATAAAATCGTTGTAGTCTGGCCACGTTCCAGGGGTTCGGCTCCGAGTGATTGTCTGACGCATCACGTAGGCGGTACGCTCCTCTGGTGAGAAATTCATCAATGATGAAGGGACCCTCCCACTTGGGCTTGAGTTTGTCCTTTTTCTTCTCCGGCAAGCGTAGAACGAGTTCGCCAATGTTATAAGTCTTGGCCCGCACTTCTCTGCTTTGGTACCTACGAGCCTGTTGTTGATAATACGCGGAACAGGCTTTTGTGACATCGTGCTCCTCCTCCAAGGTATCTAAGCTGTCCTACCGATCTAGATCGGCTTCTCTCTCTTTGTACATATGCACTCGATGTGAGTCATGAATAATATCGCAGGGTAACACTACTTCCGCACCGTACACCATGAAGAAGGGTGTATATCCTGTAGTGCGGTTGGGCGTGGTCTGTAGCCCCCAGAGTACGGAGTCAAGTTCCTCCACCCAATGTTAGTCCGATTCCTTCAAAGACCGCACTAGTCTGGGTTTGATGCTGCTCATAATAAGACCATTAGCCCGTTCAACTTGACCGTTTGTCTGCGGGTGATAGACAGAGGCGTAATCGAGCTTAATGCCTAGATTAGCGCACCAGGTTTTCACCTCATCGGCTGTAAGGTTGGAGCCATTATCGGTGATTATACTGTGCGGGACACCGTAACGGTGTACCACTCCGGATATGAAATCTATTACTGGCCCCGCTTCAGCCGTTTTGACTGGTTTGGCCTCTATCCACTTAGTGAATTTATCCACCATGACCAGCAGATACTTTCTCTTATGACTTCCCTCCTTAAGGGGTCTGACCATATCGAGCCCCCAGACCACAAAAGGCCAAGTGATGGGGATTGTTTGTAAGGCAGTGGGGGGCATGTGGCTTTGGTTGGCAAAGAGTTGGCATCCAACGCAATGTTGGACAAGGTCCTGTGCATCTTCTCGGGCCGTCAGCCAATAAAACCTTGTACGGAAGGCCTTGCTAACAAGGGCCCAACCTGCAGCGTGGTGACCGCCGAGTCCAGCATGAATTTCAGCCAAGAGCTGCCGCACCTCCTTCGAGGATATACATCGTTGAAGGACTCCGGTAGCGCTTTTCTTATAGAGCTCTCCATCATACCTTGTAGGCTTTTGAACGCAAGACAATGGAGCGGGCCTCATTCTGGTCCTCAGGAAGTTCCTTCCTGTTAAGGTAGGCCAGGAAGGGTTCGGTCCATGGGGCAATGACTGCCATGATGAGATGCGCCGACTGTGTTATTTCAGTGGCTGAGCCCCCAACGGCGTCGATGTTTCCGGAATCTGGGGTTATGTTTGGATCCAGACTGGTATTGCCGTTTCCCCCCTGCCACACCACGGATGGATTAAAAAGCCTTTCCAGAAAGATATTAGGTGGGACGGGGTCGCGCTTAGCGCCGATATGAGCAAGAACATCTGCTGCTTGATTACTTTCTCGAGCCACATGATGGAACTCGAGCCCCTCAAACCGGGCCGACATTTTTATGACTACGTTACGATACGCTGCCATCTTCGCATCTTTGGCGTCGAAGTCTCCATTTATTTGAGATATTGCCAGGTTTGAGTCCCCGCGCACCTCTAGGCGTTGTATGCCCATGGAGACAGCCATCCAAAGACCATGTAATAAGGCCTCATATTCGGCTGCGTTATTGGAGTCTGTGTACAGTATTTGGAGGACGTACTGAACGACGTCTCCAGTAGGGGATGTTAAAACGACGCCCGCTCCTAAGCCTGCCAGCATTTTGGAGCCGTCGAAATACATGACCCAATTGGAGTATGTGCCGTACTCTTTAGGGAGTTCGGCCTCTATCCATTCGGTGACGAAGTCGCCAGTACCTAGGATTTGATAGCTCGACATGGTTTATATGTAATGTCAAATGGGAGGAACTTGATGGCCCATTTTGCGACCCGGCATGTAGCATCGCGGTTGTTTATAATGTCATTGAGTGGTACTTCAGAGGCCACCATGATCGAACACTCCTGAAAGTAGTGACGGAGCTTTCGGAATTCCATGAAGACCGCGTATGCTATATTTTGATAATGAGGGTACCGGGATTTGCATGGTGTAAGGACAGTAGATACGTAGTATACTGGCTTCTGCAGCGGGAACTTATGCCCGTCCTGTTCTCGTTTGACGACGAGTATGGCGGTCACCACCTGATGTGTTGCCGATATGTATAATAACATCGGTTCGCCGATGTTTGGTGCAGCCAGGATTGGATTGCTCGCAAGAAGGGCTTTTATTTCTTCCAGTCCGACTATTGTCACGTCCATCCACTCGAAGTGGTCGATTCACCGTAGAAGGCGATAGAGTGGCAATGCCTTTTCTCCCAATCTGGAGATAAAGCGGCTTAGAGCTGCTATGCAACCCACGAGCTTTTGAACTTGTTTAAGGTCTGTTGGCCTAGCCAATTGTTACAAAGCTCGGATTTTGGCTGGGTTTGCCTCAATTCCTCTATTGGAAACGATGAAGCCCAGCAGCTTTCCAGCAGGGACGCCGAAAACGCATTTTTCCGGATTGAGCTTAATGTCATACACGCGGAGGTTGTCGAATGTGAGACGTAAATTGTCTATTACTGTTTCGACGTGCCTAGTTTTGATGACGATGTTGTCCACATAAGCTTCAACTGTCTTGCCGATCTGTTTCTCCAGGCATGTTTGAATCATGCATTGGTATGTGGCGCCAGCGTTTTTGAGCCCGAAGGGCATGGTGTTGAAGCAGAATGGCACATATGGGGTGATGAATGTTGTTGCAGCTTGGTCGGATTCCTTCATTTTGATTTGATGGTATCCGGAATATGCATCAAGAAAACATAGTGAGTCGTGTCCTGCGGCAGCGTCAATGATTTGATCGATGCGGGGGAGGGGGAAGGGATCCTTGGGGCATGCCTTGTTGAGGTCTTTGAAATCGATGCACAGGTGCCAGGATTTGTCCTTCTTTGGTACCATCACCAAATTTGCAAGCCAGTCTGGATGTTTTATTTTTCTAATGAATCTGTCCTCAATTAACTTGGCTAACTCTTCCCCCATAGCTTGGCATTTGGGTTCGGAAAAGCTCGGCAGTGTTTGCTTGACCGGCTTGTGTCCCTTCAATATATTGAGGCTATGTTCGGCCAACTCACGTGGGATTCCTGGCATATAGGAAGGGTGCCAGGCGAATATATCCCAATTCTCGCGCAGGACTCTCATAGAGCGGCTTCAACCGTCGGGTCTAGTTGTGCTCCGATGGATGCTGTCTTCTTGGGGTCCGTTGGATGGACTTGGAATTTGACTATTTCTTCTGCCGGTTTGAATGAGGTGGATTTGGGTCGTTTGTCTAGGACCACATCATCTTTGTCCACCGTGGAGCGCAGCGTGGTTAACTCTTCGGCCGCGAGGGCTTCAGATAATGCCTCGAGGGGCAGGGACGCGGTTTTATTCTCATTGTGGAGTGCTAGGTCTGGATTACTAACTAGAGTGATTATACCGTTGGGCCCGGGCATCTTAAGCTTCATGTACCCGTAATGGGGTATTGCTTGAAAGCGTGTAAATGCATCTCGCCCTAAGAGGGTGTGATATCCGCTGTTGAAGGGGGCCACCTGGAAGGTTATCTCTTCGGACTGATAGTTCTCCGGCGTGCCGAATACCACGTCGAGAGTGATTTTTCCCGCACACCGTGCCTCCTGACTGGGAATGATTCCTCGGAAGGTCGTGCTGCTTTGCTCGATGCGGCTCCTATCTATGTCCAGTTTTCATATTGTATCCTCATAGATGAGGTTCATGTTGGTTTACGTAGTAATTTCAAAAAAATTATTACGCACACGCAAGATCATGGTGATGCATAGCAACGAGAGGGGAGAGTGTTGTCTACGTACCCTCCTAGACCAGAAGCGGAAGCGTTATGACAACGCGGTTGATGTAGTCGTACGTCTTCACGTCCCGACCGACCAAGCACCGAAACTACGGCACCTCCGAGTTCTAGCACACGTTCAGCTTGATGACGATCCCCGGACTCCAATCCAGCAAAGTGTCGGGGAAGAGTTCCATCAGCACGAC
Organism: Triticum aestivum; assembly: GCF_018294505.1. Classification (NCBI taxonomy): domain Eukaryota; kingdom Viridiplantae; phylum Streptophyta; class Magnoliopsida; order Poales; family Poaceae; genus Triticum; species Triticum aestivum. The sequence goes on from NC_057794.1 coordinate 136,861,578, forward strand.
GGCGTGGTGACGATCTTGATGTTCTACCGTCACAGGGCTTCGCCTAAGCACCGCTACAATATTATCGAGGATTATGGTGGAGGGGGGCATCTCACACGGCTAAGAGAACGATCACGAAAATCAACTTGTGTGTCTAGGGGTGCCCCCTGCCCCCGTATATAAAGGAGCAAGGGGAGGAGGCCGGCTGGCCCTAGGGCGCGCCAAGGAGGAGGAGTCCTCCTCCTAGTAGGAGTAGGACTCCCCTCTTTCCTACTCCTACTAGGAGGGGGAAAGGAAGGGGGAGAGGGAGAAAGAAAGGGGGGCGCCGCCCCCCCCTCTCCTAGTCCAATTCGGACCAGAGTGGGAGGGGGCGTGCGGCCCACCCTGGCAGCCCCTCTCTCTCTCTCCACTAGGGCCCATAAGGCCCATTACTTCTCCTGGGGGGCGTCCGGTAACCCTCCGGCACTCCGGTTTTCTCCGAAATCACCCGGAACACTTACGGTGTCCGAATATAGCCATCCAGTATATCAATCTTTATGTCTTGACCATTTCGAGACTCCTCGTCATGTCCGTGATCACATCCGGGACTCCGAACTAACTTCGGTACATCAAAACTCATAAACTCATAATATAACTGTCATCGAAACTTTAAGCGTGCGGACCCTATGGGTTCGGGAACAATGTAGACATGACCGAGACATGTCTCCGGTCAATAACCAATAGCGGAACCTGGATGCTCATATTGGCTCCCACATATTCTACGAAGATCTTTATCGGTCAGACCGCATAACAACATACGTTGTTCCCTTTGTCATCGGTATGTTACTTGCCTGAGATTCGATCGTCGGTATCTCAATACCTAGTTCAATCTTGTTACCGGCAAGTCTCTTTACTCGTTTCGTAATACATCATCTCTCAACTAACTCATTAGTTGCATTGCTTGCAAGGCTTATGTGATGTGCATTAACGAGAGGGCCCAGAGATACTTCTCCGACAATCGAAGTGACAAATCCTAATCTCGAAATACGCCAACCCAACATTTACCTTTGGAGACAACTGTAGAGCTCCTTTATAATCACCCAGTTACGTTGTGACGTTTGGTAGCACACAAAGTGTTCCTCCGGCAAACGGGAGTTGCATAATCTCATAGTCATAGGAACATGTATAAGTCATGAAGAAAGCAATAGCAACATACTAAACGATCGGGTGCTAAGCTAATGGAATGGGTCATGTCAATCACATCATTCTCCTAATGATGTGATCCCATTAATCAAATGACAACACATGTCTATCGTTAGGAAACATAACCATCTTTGATTAACGAGCTAGTCAAGTAGAGGCATACTAGTGACGTTTAGTTTGTCTATGTATTCACACAAGTATTATGTTTCCGGATAATACAATTCTAGCATGAATGATAAACATTTATCATGATATAAGGAAATAAAATAATAACATTATTATTGCCTCTAGGGCATATTTCCTTCAGTCTCCCACTTGCACTAGAGTCAATAATCTAGATTAAATAGTAATGATTCTAACACCCATGGAGCTTTGGTGCTGATCTTGTTTTGCTCGTGGAAGAGGCTTAGTCAATGGGTCTGCAACATTCAGATCCGTATGTATCTTGCAAATCTCTATGTCTCCCACCTGGACTAGATCCCGGATGGAATTGAAGCGTCTCTTGATGTGCTTGGTTCTCTTGTGAAATTTGGATTCCTTTGCCAAGGCAATTGCACCAGTATTGTCACAAAAGATTTTCATTGGACCCGATGCACTAGGTATGACACCTAGATCGGATATGAACTCCTTCATCCAGACTCCTTCGTTTGCTGCTTCCGAAGTAGCTATGTACTCCGCTTCACATGTAGATCCCGCCACAACGCTTTGTTTAGAACTGCACCAACTGACAGCTCCACCGTTTAATGTAAACACGTATCCGGTTTGTGATTTAGAATCGTCCGGATCAGTGTCAAAGCTTGCATCAACGTAACCATTTACGATGAGCTCTTTGTCACCTCCAAATATGAGAAACATATCCTTAGTCCTTTTCAGGTATTTCAGGATGTTCTTGACCGCTGTCTAGTGATCCACTCCTGGATTACTTTGGTACCTCCCTGCTAGACTTATAGCAAGACACACATCAGGTCTGGTAGACATCATTGCATGCATGATAGAGCCTATGGCTGAAGCATAGGGAACGTCTTTCATTTTCTCTCTATCTTTTGCATTAGTCGGGCATTGAGTCTTACTCAATTTCACACCTTGTAACACAGGCAAGAATCCTTTCTTTGCTTGATCCATTTTGAACTTCTTCAAAACTTTGTCAAGGTATGTGCTTTATGAAAGTCCAATTAAGTGTCTTGATCTATCTCTATAGATCTTAATGCCCAATATGTAAGCAGCTTCACTGAGGTCTTTCATTGAAAAACTCTTATTCAAGTATCCCTTTATGCTATCCAGAAATTCTATATCATTTCCGATTAGTAATATGACATCTACATATAATATCAGAAATGCTATAGAGCTCCCACTCACTTTCTTGTAAATACAGGCTTCTCCAAAAGTCTGTACAAAACCAAATGCTTTGATCACACTATCAAAGCGTTTATTCCAACTCCGAGAGGCTTGCACCAGTCCATAAATGGATCGCTGGAGCTTGCACACTTTGTTAGCTCCCTTTGGATCGACAAAACCTTCCGGCTACATCATATACAACTCTTCTTCCAGAAATCCATTCAGGAATGCAGTTTTTACATCCATCAGCCAAATTTCATAATCATAAAATGTGGCAATTTGTAGCGACCCGACCCAAATGGATCAAGTCTCTCTGCTTAAGTGTCATCCTTGGATCGGTATGCTGACACACACAGTACTCGAGGATTTATAACAGAGGTAAATCACATGTATAAAGTAACGTAAATACTATTACCTTAATCCAAAATAGCGGAAGTAACAAGGTTGTGGATTCCCATCAACACCAACGGCAAAGTTGAGTGTAGAAATCATAACCCTAACGTATCACTTACTCGACGTAAGATTCCTGCAACATGAGACGTTGCAGCCACAAAGGGTCAGTACATTGAATGTACTGGCAAATTCATACCGTAGAGAATGATGAACAATGGCTATCACTACATGCATATATGGCTGGTGAAAAGGCTCTATGGTTATAAGGTTTTTGCGAAAAGCCAATTTTTCCCTACTACAAAGGAATAAATTTTATTTAACTATCATGGTGGTTGTTGAACATTGAGAATGGTTGACAGCATTCTCAATCCCAATTAAATAACATCATTAAAACCCAACAATATCCTTTTAAAGTAACATGATGAGATCAACAGGATAATCCAAGAACTAGATACTCAAGACGTCCATAACCGGGGACACGGCTAATCATGATTAGTTTATACACTCTGCAGAGGTTTGCGCACTTTTCCCCACAAGACTTGATCTCCACCGTTGGATTTCTCGCACTACATGGTGTTTGAGAAACGGATGACCGAGACATAGTCTTTCAGAAGAGTTTGCACCTTATGATGGGTAGACCGTACCACCTACATCCCCTACATCTGCTAGTCTACCACTGTAAGAGTTCGCACGACTTAGTCAACTATGCTAGAGCCCATAATAGCTTGTGGCTACACACGGAAGTTTCTAGCATGAATAATCTTATGATCTCTTTGAGCCTGGGTGGCGGACCGTAGGATGATCACACGGTATATCCCCGGGATCTCCTAGGACAACACTGGTATATCCCCAGGTGTCCGGGCAAATCCACTGGTATATCCCCAGGGTGCCCCTAGCAATCCACCCAGATGTGTATTCAAGTTGCCACCTTAAGTTGAACCATTAAATAACAATCTCACATCTGTCATGGATTTCACTCATACCCAAACCACGTCTACGAGCATAGCATAGCAATATAAGCAACACGTAGAAGTAACTCCCAAGGGTTTGATAGTAATAGGGCAATAGGTTCCTACCTCATCAACTACTTCGCAATCCCACAATTTAATTATATCCTAATCATGCAATGTTTGAGGTTTGATCTAATGCAATGAAAACTGGGTAGGAAGGGGATATGATCAAAGTGTGAACTTGCCTTGCTGATGATCTGCGAAACCTAACGATTCGAAGTAATAGGCGGCGCACTCCGGGTATTCTATCGCAGACAAACAAACAAGCATACAATAAGTACTCATCTAAAGCACAGGTAAAACTCAAATAAGAGATCTAACCAGAAGGTTCAACTTAAGAACTCCGGTTGGCAAAAAGAATCAAATCGAACGAAGCAACGAAAGTCAAACTGCGAAAGAAAACAACTTCGTTCTAGTAATCTGGATCTAGGGCAAATTTTACAGTAGCAAAATCTTGTTTAAGTTGGTTAAACGGATAAAGGGTTTCGAGATGAATCCCTAGGCGCTTGAATCGCCTGATTCCGATAAACGAGCGAAAAGTTAAACTAAAACGAAAATCGGATCAGGAATCACGATCAGAAAAATCGCGGATTTAATCCAACAAAAAGAAAAACGACGAACGCCAAATTTTTTTTGGCACGGAAAACGAGGCACGATGAACCTCGGGCGGCGGGATCGTCGGCGGCGGTGGCGGCTCCGGTGGCGCGCGCGGATCGAGGCGGGGCTGATGGGCTGGGGCGGCGCTATTTAAAGGCTGCCCCCGGCCGGTGTCCCGCTCGGGTACGGCCCGAAGTTGGTTCGTTTTTTTTAATTATTCCGCTCGGAAGAAAAATAAAAAGAAATACTAAACAGACTCCAAAAATTCCGAAATAAATTTTCACGGGCTTATAAAATCAAGCCGCACAAGGTGAACATTTATTTGGGCCCTAAATGCAATTTTGAAAAACGCACATTTTTCCTAAATTCAAATAAAACACCGAAAACTCCGAAATAAAATCTTATTTGATTTTTTTATTAAATCCTCAATATTTCTTTATTTTGGGAAAGTTACTTTATTCCCTCTCTCATATTTTTGTAATAGAAATAATTGATGATAAAATAAATAAAATCAAATGATCCTATTCTCAACATTTGAGAAAACTCAAATATGAAAATAACGAAATCCCCAACTCTCTCCGTGGGTCATTGAGTTGCGTAAAGTTTCAGAATTGGAAATATTTTCCAAATGAAATTCAAATATTTTCAACACCCCTTGTCATTTAATAAATGGAAGAAGTCATGTCATCTTCTCTCCAGGGTTTCGTGATGAGAAAGTATTTGAATTCACGGAGAGCATAAAGGCAAAAATGAAAGTTTGGGAAAGTCCTTTTATTCCCTCTCATTTAACTTTCAAAAAGTTTCGAATTTTACTCACTTTCAGTCAATCAATCAAACAGTCAATCAAATCTACCTATTTATTATAACATTCCAAAATTTAGAATTTTGAGATGTTACAAACCTACCACCCTTAAAATGAATCTCGTCCTCGAGATTCGGAGAGGCTAGAAAGAAAAGGTTAGGGTTTGGGGGTCTTCTCAAAATCCATCGATCATCACATGGGGTCTGGGGTGCTACCATCCTTAGAAGCATGGTTATGGTTCCGTCAAAACTCATATACTTCATCCATATTGTTAATAGTGTCGGCCTTCTCAGATCGTAAGGATAATTCCTTCTCTGGGCTCTTCCGGTAGTGGCATAACCTTTTTCCTCAATTCTTTTGTATCCTCTCTTCTTGGTAAGATTATTCCGGGACTGGGTCTTCTTAGCTAATGGGTCTGGCGCCAAAACTAAACAACTATCGATATCTCATGGTGGTCAACAATTTATGGTTTCTCCCGCAGGAAATGGGTCTGGGTTGATCCTCACCGTATAACCTACGGTTGGCAAAAACTGCCTTGTACAAGGGAAAAAAAGTACCTATACCATTCTAAGGCTTAAACAAGGTTTTGATCGTCGTCTCTCTACTATAGGTAAGTCACTCAGATTTACCATCCCATATAGCAAGGCGAATGATAAGAGTAAGTCGGTATGGTGATCAATCCATCCCGCACCCAAATCATTACCTTGTACACGGTTTAGCGAATCTCGCATTCTAACACTCGGTCATCCTCACAAGCATTGCAGAATTTCTCTTGTCCATGAACTGCGTTCGGAATAATACATTGATTCCGCAAGCCAAACAAACATCTATCGTTCCTTCACAACTCTCAGGTTTTGCGTAACTCCTATAAAATTGTCTGTCAATAAACGGCGTATCTTCCTTTAGGGTTTTTCCTTCAGCAAGAATGTGCTTGCTTCTTGGCAGGTCCTGGGGCATGTGGGTTTTGGCCCATCTCATCACTTGTAGTCCTTGAACTTATCATCGGACAACTGATCATTATTCCAACTCCCAACTTCCTAGTATTCTTAATTCCATCCAATTGTACTGTCTTCCTTCCTTCTATTGGCATCTAAACTAGGACATGATTACTCAAACTCATCATGGAGTTTCCATTGATCCATATTTCCGACATCATACCACCTTTATATCCAATAGTAATTTATCTCTTCATCCTCGTGGGATATCCCACATACCAAGATAACAACTTATACTTATGAAGTCCATATTCCACATCATTATCCTTTTTAGGGTCAAGCGTCCTTACAGGGGAATACTGGCCATCTCTGCATACTTCTTCAACTGGGTAACATGAAACACATCATGAACTCCTAATAGTCCTTCGGGTGACTCCAACTTGTTGGCCACTTCTCCCATACGCTCCAAAACTTGGTATGGTCCTACAAATCTCGGGGCTAACTGTCCCTTAACTCCAATCCGTTTAACTCCTTGCATAGGGGACACGCGAAGACATGCTCTGTCTCCAATTTCATAGACTACCTCCTTGCGTTTTTTAGTCTGCATAACTCTTCTGCCTGGACTGAGTTACCTTCAGTCTATCTCGAATCAACTTAACATTCTCTTATGACTCCTTGATCACATTTGGTCCAACAACTGAGGATCTCCAACTTCATCCCACATACTCTTGGGGCATCACACATATCGAGACAAAACTCGTATTCATTTTGTCCGAAATCTACTCAGTGGAGTATCCTTATCTTTTCCAGGGGTCAACGGTTCTTACAGGGTACTACCACCCTTAAAATGCACGAATCTTCCATAGACCATATTTCTCATATCCTCAGAATGGCCAAAATTCTTCTTCATAGAGTAACAACTCATAAGATCCATATCAGTACCAACGATGCTAACTTTATTCATTCTCAAGTGATTACAATCTCTCGCTTTTCCATTACCTGTCTCAACTCAACACCTCAATAGAAAAGAAAATGTTCTTACTTCTACTACTCCATTTCTTTTGTTACAAACTCAACTATTTAGCACAAGTTTCCTTCTCCTTAGGGCATTCTCTGGCAAAGTGCCCTGCTCCATTACAACTAAAACATATTACTTCTGACAAGTCTCGAGGTTTCCTTTTTGGGCAATTGTTGAGGTAGTGCCCTGACTCCTTGCACCTGTAACAGGTGATATGACTCAGATCCTTCCTGGGCTCCAATCGGTTTCTCTTCCTGGACTTTTCCACTCCAATCAGGGCTTCTATTTCCTGTGGGTCATATTCTACTTCCTCTGTCGGGAATTCGACTAGATCCCCATTCATGCAATTCTGGGAGATGTGACCTTCTTCTCCACATGAATAGCAAGACTTAGTGCAGAGTTTACTCGAGTATTATTTAGGTGTGTCCTCCACATCTTCCTTCATCACGGGTTCTTCTAAAATTTCCATAAGGGCTCCTTTATTTACTTATTTCTTCTGATGTACGGTCCTTCGTACCATGGGGTAAATGTGACATTGAGCAGGATAGTGGGTAGTCCCTTCACACAAGAAACAAGTGATCTGCCTAGTTGGGCATTCTTCAACTGGGAGACTTCCTTCACAATTAGGGCATTCATCCTTGTGTTCTTTTTGGGTGTGTCCTATTTCTCCACAAATCTTGCATGCACAAGGTTTCTTCATATCCTTTCCATAAGGCTTCAACTTCTGGGACACAAGTTGAGATCTCTGCAGACTCAACTTTAATTCTTTCCAAGTGGTTACTCCTTGCCATCCGTTGATGGTTTGGTACATCCTCCACCAAGTAGCAGCACCTCTTTCAAAGCACTGAAGAGCATGCTGGGTCATATCATTTCCAACTATAAGGTTATTCTTCATGTGATCCTCCATGTTCTGAATCCATTGGTCCATCTCCATTTGACTCATCAGTCCAGAAAATATAAGCCCATCTTCATTCATCCTCTATTGGGTCCATGTGGGTTTGGGGTAAGATAAGAGAGAGGGAGAGGGATGCACACAATGCAAACAAAAGTTTTGAAAAGACATATTTTATTTGTGGCCGTCGGGAAAAACATCAAACAAATGGCAGCCCACAAACGTCGCATCTAACATAGGTATATAATAGGGGTTTGGTCTTCTAAAGGTTAATAAATCTTCAACGTCTCCAAACTCTTCAAGCCTTGTTCACGCCTCCAATGGCTTCTTCCGATCATGCTTGTCTTTCTCAAGTTCTTTTGCCAGATCAACTTTGTTGACGCGAAGTCTCTCGTGATGTCCTTTAATATTCTGGAGTTGCGTTCCAAACTTCTGGGTTTCAACATCCTTGGCATGAGCTATGGTCCTATTGTCCTTCAGTTCCTGACAAATCTCCGGTATCTCGAGGTTGTAGCTCCTCTAGCTTGGCTACTTTTAGCTTTTGGTTCCTGAGTTCTTCACGAAATGCTTCCTTGTCTAATACGGCTTCATGGAGCTCCACCTTAAACTTCTTGATGTACTACTCCAGATCCTGGTGTTACACCGGCTAAGGTTAAAACTTCATCTTACTAATAGGTGCTCCATCAGCCTTCTTCCATCAAATCCATTCTGAAGAAATGCATCCTTAACTCAGCACGGTGACAATAGCATCAGCGGGAAATGACATTGTCATTCCCATGAGTTATCATTCCATAGTAGATATCTCCTGCCTTAGGGTTTTCTTTGACAAAACTTTGAGTTCTAATGCTCCATGCTCCGGTCTTTCTCCGATACACCCTGATCTCAGGCATGGACAACTTCCATAATCTGTCAAGTTCCATAAGGGTAGCCTTCCTAGGTCATACAAATCTAGGGATTCTTCAAAGCCTTCAAATTCTAATTGTCTTCAGTCTTCAACCGTTGTAGTTTCCATTATTCAGATGCATGGAAAATACTCTTCATTTCGAAGTGGTCTTAGTTGTCCGATATCTTGTACTTCTTAGAGTGGTCTCATCAGTCGAATCTTCGTGTGGTCAAAAGGGGAAAGGGGTATGGTCTCACTAAAGGGAATTTTTGAATAAGCTCAGAAGAGAAGAGAGGTAAAAGATCTTTTTGAAAGGGAAAGTTGTAGAGAAAAATCTTTGCTATGGGCTTGCCAGTTTCTAGGGTCACGTCCTAAGTCAACATGTGCTCTGATACCATCTTGTAGCGACCCGACCCGAATGGATCAAGTATCTGTGCTTAAGTGTCATCCCTGGATCGGTATGCTGACACACACAGTACTCGAGGATTTATAATAGAGGTAAATCACATGTATAAAGTAACTTAAATACTATTACCTCAATCCAAAATAGCGGAAGTAACAGGGTTGTGGATTCCCATCAACACCAACGGCAAAGTTGAGTGTAGAAATCATAACCCTAACGTATCACTTACTCGACGTAAGATTCCTGCAACATGAGACGTTGCAGCCACAAAGGGTCAGTACATTGAATGTACTGGCAAATTCACACCATAGAGAATGATGAACAATGGCTATCACTACATGCATATATGGCTGGTGAAAAGGCTCTATGGTTATAAGGTTTTTGCGAAAAGCCAACTTTTCCCTACTACAAAGGAATAATTTTTATTTAACTATCATGGTGGTTATTGAACATTGAGAATGGTTGACAGCATTCTCAATCCCAATTAAATAACATCATTAAAACCCAACAATATTCTTTTAAAGTAACATGATGAGATCAACAGGATAATCCAAGAACTAGATACTCAAGACGTCCATAATCGGGGACACAGCTAATTATGATTAGTTTATACACTCTGCAGAGGTTTGCGCACTTTTCCCCACAAGACTCGATCTCCTCCGTTGGATTTCTCGCACTACATGGTGTTTGAGAAACGGATGACCGAGACATAGTCTTTCAGAAGCGTTTGCACCTTACGATGGGTAGACTGTACCACCTACATCCCCTACATCTGCTAGTCTACCACTGTAAGAGTTCGCACGACTTAGTCAACTATGCTAGAGCCCATAATAGCTCGTGGCTGCACACGGAAGTTTCTAGCATGAATAATCTTATGATCCCTTTGAGCCTGGGTGGCGAACCGTAGGATGATCACACGGTATATCCTCGGGATCTCCTAGGACAACACTGGTATATTCCCAGGTGTCCGGGCAAGTCCACTGGTATATCCCCAGGGTGCCCCTAGCAATCCACCCAGATGTGTATTCAAGTTGCCACCTTAAGTTGAACCATTAAATAACAATCTCACATCTGTCATGGATTTCACTCATACCCAAACCATGTCTACGAGCATAGCATAGCAATATAAGCAACACGTAGAAGTAACTCCCAAGGGTTTGATAGTAATAGGGAAATAGGTTCCTACCTCATCAACTACTTCCCAATCCCACAATTTAATTAGATCCTAATCATGCAATGTTTGAGGTTTGATCTAATGCAATGAAAACTGGGTATGAAGGGGATATGATCAAAGTGTGAACTTGCCTTGCTGATGATCCGCGAAACCTAACGATTCGAAGTAACAGGCGGCGCACTCCGGGTATTCTATCGCAGACAAACAAACAAGCATACAATAAGTACTCATCTAAAGCACAGGTAAAACTCAAATAAGAGATCTAACCAGAAGGTTCAACTTAAGAACTCCGGTTGGCAAAAAGAATCAAATCGAACGAAGCAACGAAAGTCAAACCGCGAATGAAAACAACTTCGTTCTAGTAATCTGGATCTAGGGCAAATTTTACAGTTGGTTAAACGGATAAAGGGTTTCGAGACGAATCCCTAGGCGCTTGAATCGCCTGATTCTGATAAACGAGCGAAAAGTTAAACTAAAATGAAAATCGGATCAGGAATCGCGATCAGAAAAATCGTGGATTTAATTCGAGAAAAAGAAAAACGACGGACGCCGAATTTTTTTTGGCACGGAAAACGAGGCGCGACGAACCTCGGGCGGCGGGATCATCGGCGGCGGCGGCTCCGGCAGCGCGCGGATCGAGGCGGGGCTGATGGGCTGGGGCGGCTCGGGGCGGCGCTATTTAAAGGCTGCCCCCGGGCAGTGTCCCGCTCGGGTACAACCCGAAGTCGGTTCGTTTTTTTTTAATTATTCCGCTCGGAAGAAAAATAAAAATAAATACTAAACGGACTCCAAAAATTCCGAAATAAATTTTCACGGGCTTCTAAAATCAAGCCGCACAAGGTGAACATTTATTTGGGCCCTAAATGCAATTTTGTAAAATGCACATTTTTCCTAAATTCAAATAAAACACCGAAAACTCCGAAATAAAATCTTATTTGATTTTTTTATTAAATCCTTAATATTTATTTATTTTGGGAAAGTCATTTTATTCCCTCTCTCATATTTTTGTAATAGAAATAATTGATGATAAAATAAATAAAATCAAATGATCCTATTCTCAACATTTGAGAAAACTCAAATATGAAAATAACGAAATCCCCAACTCTCTCCGTGGGTCATTGAGTTGCCTAAAGTTTCAGAATTGGAAAAATTTTCCAAATGAAATTCAAATATTTTCAACACACCTTGTCATTTAATAAATGGAGGAAGTCATGTCATCTTCTTTCCAAGGTTTCGTGATGAGAAAGTATTTGAATTCACGAAGAGCATAAAGGCAAAAATGAAAGTTTGGGAAAGTCCTTTTATTCCCTCTCATTTAACTTTCAAAAAGTTTCGAATTTCACTCACTTTCAGTCAATCAATCAAACAGTCAATCAAATCTATCTATTTATTATAACATTCCAAAATTTAGAATTTTGGGATGTTACACAATTGCTAACATGATTCGGACAGACTTAAGCATCGCTACGGGAGAGAAGGTCTCATCGTAGTCAATCCCTTGAACTTGTCGAAAACCTTTTGTAACAAGTCGAGCTTTGTAGACACTAACATTATCGTTAGCGTCGGTCTTCTTCTTGAAGATCCATTTATTCTCAATTGCTTGCTGATCATTGGGCAAGTCAACCAAAGTCCATACTTTGTTCTCATACATGGATCCCATCTCAGATTTCATGGCTTCAAGCCATTTTGCGGAATCTGGGCTCACCATCGCTTCTTCATAGTTCGTAGGTTCATCATGATCTAGTAGCATGACTTCCAGAACAGGATTACCGTACCACTCTGGTGCGGATCTTACTCTGGTTGATCTACGAGGTTCAGTAGTATCTTGTTCTGAAGTTTCATGATCATCATCATTAGCTTCCTCACTAATTGGTGTAGGTGTCACAGAAACTGGTTTCTGTGATGTACTACTTTCCAATAAGGGAGCAGGTACAGTTACCTCATCAAGTTCTACTTTCCTCCCACTCACTTCTTTCGAGAGAAACTCCTTCTCTAGAAAGTTTCCGAATTTAGCAACAAAAGTCTTGCCTTCGGATTTGTGCTAGAAGGTGTATCCAATAGTTTCCTTTGGATATCCTATGAAGACACATTTCTCTGAATTGGGTTCGAGCTTATCAGGTTGAAGCTTTTTCACATAAGCATCGCAGCCCCAAACTTTCAGAAACGACAACTTTGGTTTCTTGCCAAACCACAGTTCATAAGGCGTCGTCTCAACAGATTTTGATGGTGCCCTATTTAACGTGAATGCGGCCGTCTCTAGAGCATAACCCCAAAACGATAGCGGTAAATCAGTAAGAGACATCATAGATCGCACCATATCAAGTAAAGTACGATTACGACGTTCAGACACACCATTACGCTGTGGTGTTCCAGGTGGCGTGAGTTGCGAAACTATTCCGCATTGTTTCAAATGTACACTAAACTCGTAACTCAAATATTCTCCACCGCGATCAGATCGTAGGAATTTTATTTTCTTGTTACGATGATTTTCAACTTCACTCTGAAATTCTTTGAACTTTTCAAACGTTTCAGACTTATGTTTCATTAAGTAGATATACCCATATTTGCTTAAGTCATCTGTGAAGGTGAGAAAATAATGATATCCGCCACGAGCCTCAACATTCATCGGACCACATACATCTGTATATATGATTTCCAACAAATCTATTGCTCTCTCCATAGTACCGGAGAACGGTGTTTTTGTCATCTTACCCATAAGGCACGGTTCTCAAGTACCAAGTGATTCATAATCAAGTGGTTCCAAAAGTCCATTAGTATGGAGTTTCTTCATGCGCTTTATACCGATATGACCTAAACGGTAGTGCCACAAATAAGTTGCACTATCATTATCAACTATGCATCTTTTGGCTTTAACATTATGAATATGTGTGTCACTACTACCGAGATTTAATAAGAATAGACCATTCTTCATGGGTGCATGACCATAAAAGATTTTACTCATATAAATAGAACAACCTTTATTCTCTGATTTAAATGAATAACCGTTTCGCATCAAACAAGATCCAGATATAATGTTCATGCTCAACGCTGGCACCAAATAACAATTATTTAGGTCTAATACTAATCCCGAAGGTAGATGTAGAGGTAGCGTGCCGACAGCGGTCACATCGACTTTGGAACCATTTCCCACGCGCATCGTCACCTCGTCCTTAGCCAATCTTCACTTAATCCGTAGTCCCTGTTTCAAGTTGCAAATATTAGCAACAGAACCAATATCAAATACCCAGGTGCTACTGCGAGCATTAGTAAGGTACACATCAATAACATGTATATCGCATATACCTTTGTTCACCTTGCCATCCTTCTTATCCGCCAAATATTTGCGGTAGTTCCGCTTCCAGTGACCAGTCTGCTTGCAGTAGAAGCACTCAGTTTCAGGCTTAGGTCCAGATTTGGGTTTCTTTTCTTGAGCAGCAACTTGCTTGCTGTTCTTTTTGAAGTTCCCCTTCTTCTTCCCTTTGCCCTTTTTCTTGAAACTAGTGGTCTTGTTGACCATCAACACTTGATGCTCCTTCTTGATTTCTACCTCCGCAGCTTTCAACATTGCGAAGAGCTCGGGAATAGTCTTAGTCATCCCTTGCATATTATAGTTCATTGGGAAGCTCTTGTAGCTAGGTGGCAGTGATTGGAGAATTCTGTCAATGACGCAATCATCTGGAAGATTAACTCCCAATTGAATCAAGTGATTATTATACCCAGACATTTTGAGTATATGCTCACTGACAGAACTATTCTCCTCCATCCTGCAGCTATAGAACTTATTGGAGACTTCATATCTCTCAATCCGGGCATTTGCTTGAAATATTAACTTCAACTCCTGAAATATCTCATATGCTCCATGACGTTCAAAACACCGTTGAAGTCCCAATTCTAAGTCGTAAAGCATGGCACACTAAACTATCGAGTAGTCATCAGCTTTGCTCTGCCAGACGTTCATAACATCTGGTGTTGCTCCAGCAGCAGGCCTGGCACCTAGCGGTGCTTCCAGGACGTAATTCTTCTGTGCAGCAATGAGGATAATCCTCAAGTTATGGACCCAGTCCGTGTAATTGCTACCATCATCTTTCAACTTTGCTTTCTCAAGGAACGCATTAAAATTCAACGGAACAACAGCACGGGCCATCTATCTACAATCAATATAAACAAGCAAAATACTATCAGGTACTAAGTTCATGATAAATTTAAGTTCAATTAATCATATTACTAGAGAACTCCCACTTAGATAGACATCCCTCTAATCCTCTAAGTGATCACGTGATCCAAATCAACTAAACCATGTCCGATCATCACATGAGATGGAGTAGTTTCATTGGTGAACATCACTATGTTGATCATATCTACTATATGATTCACGCTCGACCTTTCGTTCTCCGTGTTTCGAGGCCATATCTGTATATGCTTGGCTTGTCAAGTATAACCTGAGTATTTCGCGTGTGCAACTGTTTTGCACCCATTGTATTTAAACGTAGAGCCTATCACACCCGATCATCACGTGGTGTCTCAGCACGAAGAACTTTCGCAATGGTGCATACTCAGCGAGAACACTTCTTGATAATTAGTGAGAGATCATCTTAAAATGCTACCGTCAATCAAAGCAAGATAAGATGCATAAAAGATAAACATCACATGCAATCAATATAAGTGATATGATATGGCCATCATCATCTTGTGCTTGTGATCTCCATCTTCGAAGCACCGT
The DNA here is from genome assembly GCF_018294505.1 of Triticum aestivum. Taxonomy (NCBI): domain Eukaryota; kingdom Viridiplantae; phylum Streptophyta; class Magnoliopsida; order Poales; family Poaceae; genus Triticum; species Triticum aestivum. The sequence goes on from NC_057794.1 coordinate 136,876,901, forward strand.
CATGATCACCATCATCATCGGCGCGACACCTTGATCACCATCATAGCATCGTTGTCGTCTCGCCAATCTTATGCTTCCACGACTATCACTACCGCTTAGTGATAAAGTAAAGCATTACAGCACAATTGCATTGCATACAATAAAGCGACAACCATATGGCTCCTGCCAGTTGCCGATAACTCGGTTACAAAACATGATCATCTCATACAATAAAATTTAGCATCATGTCTTGACCATATTGCATCACAACATGCCCTGCAAAAACAAGTTAGACGTCCTCTACTTTGTTGTTGCAAGTTTTACGTGGCTGCTACGGGCTTTAGCAAGAACCGTTCTTACCTACACATCAAAACCACAACGATAGTTTGTCAAGTTGGTGCTGTTTTAACCTTTGCAAGGACCGGGCGTAGCCACACTCGGTTCAACTAAAGTTGGAGAAACTAACATCCGCCAGCCACCTGTGTGCAAAGCACGTCGGTAGAACCAGTCTCGCGTAAGCGTACGCGTAATGTTGGTCCGGGCCACTTCATCCAACAATACCGCCGAACCAAAGTATGACATGCTGGTAAGAAGTATGACTTATATCACCCACAACTCACTTGTGTTCTACTCGTGCACAACATCAACGCATAAAACCTAGGCTCGGATGCCACTGTTGGGGAACGTAGCAATTTCAAAAAAAAAATCCTACGCACACGCAAGATCATGGTGATGCATAGCAATGAGAGGGGAGAGTGTTGTCTACGTACCCTCGTAGACCGGAAGCGGAAGCGTTATGACAACGCGGTTGATGTAGTCGTACGTCTTCATGGCCCGACCGATCAAGCACCGAAACTACGGCACCTCTGAGTTCTAGCACACGTTCAGCTTGATGACGATACCCGGACTCTGATCCAGCAAAGTGTCGGGGAAGAGTTCTGTCAGCACGACGGCGTGGTGACGATCTTGATGTTCTACCGTCGCAGGGCTTCGCCTAAGCACCGCTACAATATTATCGAGGATTATGGTGGAGGGGGCACCGCACACGGCTAAGAGAACGATCACGAAGATCAACTTGTGTGTCTAGGGGTGCCCCCTGCCCCCGTATATAAAGGAGCAAGGGGAGGAGGCCGGCCAGCCCTAGGGGGCGCCAAGGAGGAGGAGTCCTCCTCCTAGTAGGAGTAGGACTCCCCTCTTTCCTACTCCTACTAGGAGGGGGAAAGGAAGGGGGAGAGGGAGAAGGAAAGGGGGGCGCCGCCCCCCCTCTCCTAGTCCAATTCGGACCAGAGGGGGAGGGGGGTGCGGCCCACCCTGGCCACCCCTCTCTCTCTCCACTAGGGCCCATAAGGCCCATTACTTCTCCCGGGGGGGGGGGGTTCCGGTAACCCTCCGACACTCCGGTTTTCTCCGAAATCACCCGGAACACTTACGGTGTCTGAATATAGCCGTCCAATATATCAATCTTTATGTCTTGACCATTTCGAGACTCCTTGTCATGTCCGTGATCACATCCGGGACTCCAAACTAACTTCGGTACATCAAAACTCATAAACTCATAATATAACTATCATCGAAACTTTAAGCGTGCGGACCCTACGGGTTCGAGAACAATGTAGACATGACCGAGACATGTCTCCGGTCAATAACCAATAGCAGAACCTGGATGCTCATATTGGCTCCCACATATTCTACGAAGATCTTTATCGGTCAGACCGCATAACAACATACGTTGTTCCCTTTGTCATCGGTATGTTACTTGCCCGAGATTCGATCGTCGGTATCTCAATACCTAGTTCAATCTTGTTACCGGCAAGTCTCTTTACTCGTTTCGTAATACATCATCTCGCAACTAACTCATTAGTTGCAATGCTTGCAAGGCTTATGTGATGTGCATTAACGAGAGGGCCCAGAGATATCTCTCCGACAATCGGAGTGACAAATCCTAATCTCGAAATACGCCAACCCAAAATTTACCTTTGGAGACACCTGTAGAGATCCTTTATAATCACATAGTGTTCCTCCGGCAAACGGGAGTTGCATAATCTCATAGTCATAGGAACATGTATAAGTCATGAAGAAAGCAATAGCAACATACTAAACGATCGGGTGCTAAGCAAATGGAATGGGTCATGTCAATCACATCATTCTTCTAATGATGTGATCCCGTTAATCAAATGACAACACATGTCTATGGTTAGGAAACATAACCATCTTTGATTAACGAGCTAGTCAAGTAGAGGCATACTAGTGACGTTTAGTTTGTCTATGTATTCACACAAGTATTATGTTTCCAGATAATACAATTCTAGCATGAATAATAAACATTTATCATGATATAAGGAAATAAAATAATAACATTATTATTGCCTCTAGGGCATATTTCCTTCAGTTCAGTCTACTGTCGCCGTCCATGAGAACCTTGGTGAGCCGAAAGCCATCCACAATTGGGTTGAGGACCCAGGCGGCTAGTGTTCGGACTGTCCTGTGTTTTGGTTCATCGCCAGCATTAAAGGTTATCGTTGTGTCGTTCCAAGGGTTTATTGTTACGATCTGGCAGACTTCGGCGAGTTCGCGGAGTGCTCTTTTGCGCCTATTGTTTGAAGTGAATGTATCAAAGACTGTCAGGACTCTGGGTTTGTTGTTTTCTGGAGGGTGTTGCTCTAGGGTGTCTTTGATGAGGACGTCCTCGCCGTTTTTGGCTACCTGTCGGAGTATCCAACATGCTCTAAGGCTGTGGGTTGGTATGGTATCTGGTGTGGTGTGTATTTTGCATGGGCCATCAAACCATCCCTCTAGAACGGTTCCGCGCTGCGTAATGGGTTTGCATTTTTTGGCTATTGGTTTGGGCACATTACAGGAGTGCGCCCTTTTTGCCTGGACTAGTGGTCGAGTTGGGACCGATAGCCCCTAGACTGTCTGATCTCTCCAGGCGCTCTCCATTGAGATGTACTTCTGTACAATAGTTTCCAAGTCAGCAAAGTGTAGTATGCGGCGGCAATTAATGGCGTTGAGGAGTCCTTCGTTCGTGCAATTGTTGCGAAATGCTGATATTGTGTCCTCGTCGTGGCAATCTTTAACCTTGTCCTTGACAAGGAGGAATCTGGCCCAAAAGTGGTGGACCATTTCCTGGGGCTGTTGTTGGATGCTCGTGAGAGAGCTTATACCTGGGTGGGTGGGTGGCGTTGGATCTGAACCCTGACCCGATCGATGATCCTGAGTCTGAGGTTTTTCTGGACTGGACAGTCCGGGCACCGGAGTATCTTCTGATTTTTGAAGCCCGCCGTCCGACTCTAAGTTCGGAGGACGAGGCGTGTTTTTCTGCCGGTAGGTGTCCGGCTTCTCGAGGTCGGAGATCCGAACGTAATTCGTCCTCAGTATAGAGGAAAGGTTATCTTGCTCCTCGACTACCGCTATCTAGTGGGTGATCGGTGGAGAATTAATCTCTCTCTGGTCGCTTTTAAGCCCAATCCGATCGTAGTCTGTAGCGACTCCCAAGGCGGCGATGCAATCTAAGAGTTCGTTCAAAGACGACAGCTCCGTCGGATCCATCCGTTTGGCGTATCCAGAATCAACACAGATATGTTTTCCGATGACTCGGGAGGTCATCCTCATCGGCTCAGAGGATGAGCGGGCAATCATGGTAAAACCGCCCAGCTGGAGGGTTTGGCCCGAGGCCAGAGCTCCTCCTGAGGTGATATTTTCCTTGACGATGAGTCGAGCCATCAACCTCTACGACGACGGCATAGTGGAACTCTCAATGAAAGCACCAATGTCGGTGTCAAAACCGTCGGATCTCGGGTAGGGGGTCACGAACCGTGCGTCTAAGGTTGATGGTAACAGGAGACAGCGGACACGATGTTTTACCCAGGTTTGGGCCCTCTTGATGGAGGTAATACCCTACGTCCTGCTTGATTGCTATTGATGAATATGAGTGTGACAAGAGTTGATCTACCACGAGATCGTAATGGCTAAACCCTAGGAGTCTAGCCTGTATGACTAAGGTATTGAGTATATCCTATCCGGACTAAGTCCTCCAGTTTATATAGACACCGGAAGGATCTAGGGTTACACAAGGTCGGCTACAAAGAAGGGGATTTACATATTCCGTCGCCAAGCTTGCCTTCCATGCCAAGGAGAGTCCCATCCGGACACGGGTGTAGTCTTCGGTCTTCGTATCTTCACAGCCCATCAGTCCAACCCATAGATAACAGGTCGGACGCCCGAGGACCCCTTAGTCCAGGACTCCCTCAATGATCCCGCACTAAATTTCAAGGTATAAGTGTTCTCCCTGAGTATGCACCGTTGCTATAGTTCGTCGTGCCGAGACACCACATGATGATCGGGTGTGATAATCTCTATGTTCACATACAACGGGTGAAAGCCAGTTTTGCACGTGCAGAATACTGGGATTAAACTTGACGAGCCTAGCATATGCAGATATGGCCTCGAAACGCTGAGACCGAAAGGTCGAGCCTGAATCATATAGTAGATATGATCAACATAGAGATGTTCACCATTCAAAACTACTCCATCTCACATCATGATCGGGCATGGTTTAGTTAATATGGATCACGTGATCATTTAGATGACTAAAGGGATGTCTATCTAAGTGGGAGTTCTTAAGTAATATGATTAATTGAACTTTAATTTATCATGAACTTAGTCCTGAAGTTTTTTGCATATCTATGTTGTTGTAGATCAATGGCCCATGCTACCATTCCCTTGAATTTTAACGTGTTCCTAGAGAAAGCTAAGTTGAAAGATGATGGTAGCAACTACACGGACTGGGTCCGTAACTTGAGGATTATCCTCATTGGTGCATAGAAGAATTACGTCCTGGAAGCACCGCTAGGTGCAAGGCCCGCTGCAGGAGCAACTCCGGACGTTATGAACGTCTGGCAGACCAAAGCGGATGACTACTCGATAGTTCGGTGTGCCATGCTTAAAGGCTTAGAACTGGGACTTCAAAGACATTTTGAACGTCATTGAGCATATGAGATGTTCCAGGAGTTGAAGTTAATATTGAAGGAAATATGCCCTAGAGGCAATAATAAAGTTGTTATTTATATTTCCTTATATCATGATAAATGTTTATTATTCATGCTATAATTGTATTAACCGTAAACTTAGTACATGTGTGAATACATAGACAAACAGAGTGTCACTAGTATGCCTCTACTTGCCTAGCTCGTTAATCAAAGATGGTTAAGTTTCCTAACCATAGACATGAGTTGTCATTTGATGAACGGGATCACATCATTAGAGAATATATAAGGCCAGCATTCAAGTTTCCTCCATCACCAATTCCGGAGAGGGGAATCCGCCGCCATCATCATCATTCAAGTTTACTCATATGGTTAGTTCATAATATTTGCTGAAAATTTTTACAAACTCTGTTTGCTCTTGTTGTTGTAAATATGTAAGGCCATCATTCAAGTTTTCAGCAAAGATTATGAACTAACCATATTCAAAATAACATTTAGGTCTCATGTTTACTCATATCAATGGCATAATCAGCTAGCGAGCAATAATAATAAATCTTAGATGACAACACTTTCTCAAAACAATCATAATATGATATAACGAGATGGTATCTCGCTAGCCCTTTCTGAGACCACAAAACATAAATGCAGAGCACCCCTGAAGATCAAGGGCTGGCTGGAAATTGTAATTCATGGTAAAAGAGATCCAGTCAAGTCATACTCAATGCAAACTAACAATAATACATGTAAATGACAGTGGTGCTCTCCAACTGGTGCTTTTTAATAAGCGGGTGATGACTCAACATAAAATTAAATAGATAGGCCCTTCGCAGAGGGAAGCAGGGATTTGTAGAGGTGCCAGAGCTCGGTTTTTGAAATAGAGATGAATAATATTTTGAGCGGTATACTTCCACTGTCAACATAACAACCGAGAGATCTCGATATCTTCCATGCTACACACATTATAGGCGGTTCCCAAGCAGAATGGTAAAGTTTATACTCCCCCACCACCAACAAGCATCAATCCATGGCTTGCCCGAAACAACGGGTGCCTCCAACTAACAACAATCCTGGGGGAGTTTTGTTTGCAATTATTTTGATTTGATTTGAGCATGGGACCGGGCATCCCGGTGACCAGCCATTTTCTCGTGAGTGAGGAGCGGAGTCCACTCCTCTTGAGAATAACCCACCTAGCATGGAAGATACAGACAGCCCTAGTTGATACATGAGCTATTCAAGCACACAAAACATAATTTTTATTTGAAGGTTTAGAGTTTGGCACATACAAATTTACTTGGAACAACAGGTAGATACCGCATATAGGAAGGTATAGTGGACTCATATGGAATAACTTTTGGGGTTTATGGAATTGGATGGATAAGAAGTATTCCCGCTTAGTACAAGTGAAGGCTAGAAAGAGACTAAGAAGTGACCGGCTAGAGAGCAACAACAATCATGAACATGCATTAAAATTAATCAACACTGAATGCAAGCATGAGTAGGATATAATTCACCATGAACATAAATATCATGGAGGCTATGTTGATTTTGTTTCAACTGCATGCATGAACATGTGCCAAGTCAAGCCACTCGAAACGTTCAAAGGAGGATACCACCCTATCATACAACGTCACAACCATTTTAATAGCATGTTGGCACACAAGGTAAACCATTATAAACTCCTAGCAAATTAAGAATGGCGTGGGCAACTATAATCTCTAATTGTCATTGCAAACATGTTTCATTCAGAATAGGCTGAATCAGGAACGATGGACTAATCATATTTACAAAAACAAGAGAGGTCGAGTTCATACCAGCTTTTCTCATCTCAACCAGTTCGTCATATATCGTCATTATTTCCTTTCACTTGCACAACCGAACGGTGTGGGTAATAATAGTAGTGCACGTGCGTTGGACTAAGCTGGAATCTGCAAGCATTCTATCCAAGGGAGAAGACAAGGTAATATGGGCTCTCTATTAGATCAACAATAATGCATATGAGAGCCACTCAACATTTTTGTTATGGACTTCTCCTCTCGACCCCCAAAGAAAAGAAAAGAAACAAAACTATTTACACGGGAAAGCTCCCAACAAGCAAAAGAAGAACGAGAAATCTTTTTGGGTTTTCTTTTTAATTACTACTACAAGCATGGAAAGTAAACTAGCTACAAGCTACAACTAATTTGTTTTGTTTTTCTTAAGGTTTTCAAACACACAAGAAGAAAGCTTTAAAAAGAAAATAAACTAGCATGGATATTACAATGAAAAAGTATGAGCACCGACAATTAGAATGAGTGTGTGAACATGAATGTAATGTCGTTGAGAAATATGTACTCCCCCAAGCTTAGGCTTTTGGCCTAAGTTGGTCTATGGCCACAGATCAAAACTGCCCTCTCCAGTGTACTAAGGAGGGTCTTCGGGGTGCCACTGGTTGGCGATCTCCTCCGGATCCCACTGATAAACAGACTGACAGTGAGGATCAGATAGTGGCTCCGGCTCTAGAGCTGATGTCAGGCTCTGGTATGCCTGAACGGCCTCCGACAAAACAAGGTACGTGCCTGAAAATATGTTGAACAAAGAGGGAGGAGGCAAGGTAATAGTCTCAAAGTGATTCTTATCAAACATCAGTCTATAGTTAAGCATCTTCTTCTTATTCTTAACAATAAAATCATGTTCTACCATGCTCTTATAATCTAGAAAAATATGAGGCAACAACTTTTCCTCTTTCTCATAATGCCTAATAGGTATGTTAAAGTGTGTAGCAAGGCGCGAGGCGAAGATGCCTCCTAAGACGGGACCCTTTGTACGGTTCAGATTTAACCGTTTAGCAACACTAGCGCCTAAACTGAAAGTGGTATCATGAAACAAAGCATGGCACAAAATAACAATATCAGGGGCACTAAGATTTCCACAGTTCCCGCGACCAATTAAGCATCTACTAGCAAATATTGCAAAGTAACGTAGAACAAGAAAATGTATGCTAGTAATTCTTGCATCAGAAACTTTCCTCGTTTCCCCTACAGCAATCATATCAATAAATCCCTCCACATCATTACGATGTAGTTCCTCTATGCTGCCCTCAAAGGGTATCCTACAAACCTGGCAAAAATCATAAAGTGGCATCTCCTTATGCTCATCATATAAATAAAATTCCACCAAAGGTGGTGATCTCCTAGCATGGAAATGAAAATTTTGCACAAAAATATTGGTGAGTAAGAGTTACTATTCAAACTGGTCGTGGAGGAAGTCGGTGAGGCCTGCATTCTTAGCCAAATAATAAAAATCTTCATAAATCTCGGCTTCTCTCCGTAACTCATCACAAGGCCATTCACACGGCCGAACCTCCGCAGTACGAGGGACATTATATTTGGGCTTCTTATTTTCTTCACTTTGCTTATCCTTAGAACTTCGGTTCGATGAGCCCCTCAAGAATCTCTTCATCTTTTTCTGAAAATTTCTGAAATTTTTAGTGACTCAAAATAAAAGTGAACCAAACTCAACAAAATTGATAGCAACTACTCCTAGAAGTGCCTAGAGGCCATATCATGCATTAAAACTACTGTTGACCACATAAATTTGACATGCAAGCTCAAGAACAGGGTCACCTAAGCAGCAAAAATTTGCAATAAATAAAGCACTAGAACAAAAACTAATTGGACCATTGGAGGAGTCACATACCAAAGAACAATCCCCCAAAGCATTTTTCTGAATGGAGCTTTGATCAAGGAGATCGAAAATGGCAGCAAGATGAGCTAGAACTCGGGTTTGAGCTGGTGGATGATTTTTTCTGGAGGAAGACGAAGTGTGTGGGTGCAAGAATAAGTGGATGGGACCCACGTGGGGTCCATGAGGCAGGGGGCGTGCCTAGGGGGTAGGGCGCTCCCTCCACCCTCGTGGGCACATGGTGGGTCCCCTGGTGTGTTCTCAGTGCCAATAATTCTTAAATATTCCAGAAAAAAACATATTAAATTTTCAGGACATTTGGAGAACTTTTATTTTTGGGGTATTTTTTATTGCAAGGATAATTCAGAAAATAGACAAAAATACTATTTTACTTTATTTAATATAAACAACAGAAAGTAAAAAGAGGGTACAGAAAGTTGTGCTTTCTAACTTCATCCATCTCATGCTCATCAAAAGGAATCCACTAACAAGGTTGATCAAGTCTTGTTAACAAACTCATTCCGAATTGCATGAAACCGAAGAAATTTCGAATGACACTAGGTTACCTCAACTGGGATATGCACATCCCCAACAATAAGAATATCATATTTCTTCTTGACAGTAGGAAGAGGAAATTCAAAACCTCTAATAGTAATTGTTGAAATTTTTCCAATAGAATTAATACTGTGGACTTGAGGTTGTTTCCTCGGAAAGTGTACCGTATGCTCATTACCATTAACATGAAAAGTGACATTGCCTTTGTTGCAACCAATAACAGCCCTTGCAGCATTCAAAAAGGGTCTACCAAGGATAATCGACATACTATCGTCCTCGGGAATATCAAGAATAACAAAGTCTGTTAAAATAGTAACGTTTGCAACTACAACAGGCACATCTTCACAAATACCGACAGGTATAGCAGTTGATTTATCAGCCATTTGCAAAGATATTTCAGTAGGTGTCAACTTATTCAAATAAAGTCTACAATATAAAGAGAGAGGCATAACACTAACACCGGCTCCAATATCACATAAAGCAGTTTTAACATAGTTTCTCTTAATGGAGCATGGTATAGTTGGTACTCCTCGATCTCCTAGCTTCTTTGGTATTCCACCCTTAAAAGTGTAATTAGCAAGCATGGTGGAAATTTTAGCTTTCGGTATCTTTCTTTTATTAGTAACAATATCTTTCATGTACTTAGAATAAGGGTTCATTTTAAGCATATCAGTCAAACGCATACGCAAAAAGATAGGTCTAATCATTTCAGCAAAGCGCTCAAAATCCTCATCATCCTTTTGCTTGGATGGTTTAGGAGGAAATGGCATGGGTTTCTGAACACATGGTTCTCTTTCCTTACCATGTTTCCTAGCAACAAAGTCCTTCTTATCATAATGTTGATTCTTTGATTGTGGGTTATCAAGATCAACAGCAGGTTCAATCTCTACATCATTATCATTGCTAGGTTGAGCATCAACATGACATCATCATTAATATTATCACTAGGTTCATGTTCATTACCAGATTGTATTTCAGCATCAGAAATAGAAATATCATTGGGATTCTCAGGTGTGTCAACAACAGGTTCACTAGAAGCATGCAAAGTCCTACCATTTTTCTTTTTCTTATTCTTAGAAGAACTAGGTGCATCAACATTACTTCTCTGAGAATATTGCTCAATTCTCTTAGGGTGGCCCTTAGGATACAAGGGTTCCTGAGTCATTTTACCCCCTCTAGTCATAACTCTAACAACATTATCATTTTTCTTATTATTTAATTCATTGAACAAATCATTATGGGCCTTAAGTACTTGTTATACTTGAGTGGTAACCATAGAAGCATGTTTACTAATAAGTTTAAGTTCACCTTTAACTCTAGACATATAATCACTCATGTGTTCAAGCATATCAGCATTACGTTTCGATTGTTTACCAACATAAGCATTGAAGTTTTCTTGTTTAATAATAAAATTATCAAACTCATCTAAGCATTGGCTAGCAGATTTATAACGAGGAATATCACCTTCATCAAATCTATAGAGAGAATTTACCTTTACTACCTGTGTCAGGTTATCAAGACCATGTATTTCTTCAATAGGTGGTAAATTCTTAACATCTTCAGCTTTAATACCTTTTTCTTTCATAGATTGCTTTGCCTCTTGCATATCTTCAGGACTGAGAAATAGAATACCCCATTTCTTCGGAGTTGGCTTAGGAGTTGGTTCAGGAAGTGTCCAATCATTTTCATTACTCAACATATTATTCAATAGCAATTCAGCTTGATCAATAGTTCTTTCCCTGAAAACACAACCAGCACAACTATCTAGGTGGTCTCTGGAAGCATCGGTTAGTCCGTTATAAAAGATATCAAGTATTTCGATTTTCTTGAGAGGATGATCAGGCAAAACATTAAGTAATTGGAGAAGCCTCCCCCAATCTTGTGGGAGACTCTCTTCTTCAATTTGCACAAAATTATATATTACCCTTAAGGCAGCTTGTTTCTTATGAGCGGGGAAATATTTAGTAGAGAAGTAATAAATCATATCCTGGGGACTACGCACACAACCAGGATCAAGAGAATTAAACCATGTTTTAGCATCACCCTTTAATGAGAACGGAAACAACTTAAGGATAAAGTAATAGCGAGTTTTTCTCATCATGAGTAAACAGGGTGGCTATATCATTTAATTTAGTAAGATGTGCCACAACAGTGTCGGATTCATAACCATAGAAAGGATCAGATTCAACCAAAGTAATTAACTCAGGGTCAACAAAGAAATCATAATCCTTGTCGGAAATAAAGATAGGTGAAGTAGCAAAAGAAGGGTCATGTTTCATTCTAGCATTCATGGATTTTTCTTTAAGCTTAGCTAATAACTTCTTAAGATCAGATCTATCATTGCAAGCTAAGGAGTCTCTAGCAGTTTCTTCATCCATAACATAACCCTCAGGCACAACAGGCAATTCATATATAGGGGGAGAATCTTCATCATCACTTTCATCCATATTATCAGTTTCAATAATTTCATTCTCACTAACCCTAGCAAGTTGTTCATTAAGAAATTCACCTAGTGGAACAGTATTATCAAGCATAGAAGTAGTTTCATCATAAGTATCATGCAAAGTAGAGGTGGCATCATCAATAACATGCGACATATCAAAATGAATAGCAGGAGTAGGTGTCGCAAGTTTACTCAAAACAGAATGTGAATCAAGTGCAGAGCTAGATGGCAGTTCCTTACCTCCCTCGTAGTTGAGGGAAAAATATTGGTTCTTTTATCTTTCAAGTTCTTCATAGTGATCAACAGATATAAATCCCAAGTGACTCAAAGAATAGAGCTATGCTTCCCAGCAACGGTGCCAGAAAATAGACTTGATAACCCACAAGTATAGGGGATCGCAACAGTTTTCGAGGGTAGAGTATTCAACCCAAATTTATTGATTCAACACAAGGGGAGCCAAAGAATATTCTCAAGTATTAGCAGCTGAGTTGTCAATTCAACCACACCTGGAAACTTAATATCTGCAGCAAAGTATTTAGTATCAAAGTAATATGATAGTAGTGGTAATGGTGGCAAAAGTAACGGTAGCAGTTTTGATTTTATAGTGATTGTAACAGTAGCAATGGAAAAGTAAATAAGCAAAGATCAATATGTGAAAAGCTCGTAGGCATTGGATCAATGATGGATAATTATGTCAGATGTGATTCCTCGTGCAATAGTTATAACATAGGGTGATACAGAACTAGCTCCAGTTCATCAATGTAATGTAGGCATGTATTCCGAATATAGTCATGCGTGCTTATGGAAAAGAACTTGCATGACATCTTTTGTCCTACCCTCCCGTGGCAGCGGGGTCCTATTTGAAACTAAGGGATATTAAGGCCTCCTTTTAATAGAGTACCAGACCAAAGCATTAACACTTAGGGAATACATGAACTCCTCAAACTACGGTCATCACCGGTAAGTATCCCGATTATTGTCACTTTGGGGTTAACGGATCATAACACATAGTAGGTGACTATAGACTTGCAATATAGGATCAAGAACTCACAAATATTCATGGAAACATAATAGGTTCAGATCTGAAATCATGGCACTCGGGCCCTAGTGACAAGCATTAAGCATAGCAAAGTCATAGCAACATCAATCTCAGAACATAATGGATACTAGGGATCAAGCCCTAACAAAACTAACTCGATTACATGATAAGTATCATCCAACCCATCACCGTCCAGCAAGCCTAAGATGGAATTACTCACGCACGGCGGTGAGCGTCATGAAATTGGTGATGGAGGAAGGTTGATGATGACGATGGCGACGGATTCCCCTCTCCGGAGCCCCGAACGGACTCTAGATCAGCCCTCCTAAGAGAGATTAGGGCTTGGCGGCGGCTCTGTATCGTAAAACGTGATGAATCCTTCTCTCCCATTTTTCTCCCCGAACGTGAATATATGGAGTTGGAGTTGAGGTGGTGGAGCATCAGGGGGGCCACGAGGCAGGGGGCGAGCAAAGGGGGTAGGCGTGCCCCCCACCCTCGTGGACAGGGTGTGGGCCCCCTGTCATTGATTCTTTCGCTAGTATTTTTTATATATTCCAAAAATATTCTCCGTTGATTTTCAGGTCATTCCGAGAACTTTTATTTTTGCACAATAATAACACCATAGCAATTCTGCTGAAAACAGCGTCAGTCTGGGTTAGTTCCATTCAAATCATGCAAGTTAGAGTCCAAAACAAGGGCAAAAGTGTTTGGAAAAGTAGATATGTTGGAGATGTATCAATGGCCATATCATATCACTTATTTTATTGCATGTGATGTTTATCTTTTTATGCATCTTATTTTGTTAGTTTGGCGGTAGCATTATAAGATGATCTCTCACTAAATTTCAAGGTATAAGTGTTCACCCTGAGTATGCACCGTTGCTACAGTTCGTCGTGCCGAGACACCACATGATGATCGGGTGTGATAAGCTCTACATTCACATACAACGGGTGCAAGTCAGTTTTGCACAAGCAGAATACTTAGGTTAAACTTGACAAGCCTAGCATATGTAGATATGGCCTCGAAACACTAAGACCGAAAGGTTGAGCGTGAATCATATAGTAGATATGATGAACATAGTGATGTTCACCATTGAAAACTTCTCCATCTCACGTGATGATAGGACATGGTTTAGTTGATATGGATCACGTGATCATTTAGATGACTAGAGGGATGTCTATCTAAGTGGGAGTTCTTAAGTAATATGATTAATTGAACTTCAATTTATCATGAACTTAGTACCTGATAGTATTTTGCATGTCTATGTTGTTGTAGATAAATAGCCAGTGCTACTATTCCTTTGAATTTTAATGTGTTCCTAGAGAAAGCTAAGTTGAAATATGATGGTAGCAACTACACGGACTAGGTCCGTAACTTGAGGATTATCCTCCTTGTTGCATAGAAGAATTACGTCCTAGAAGCACCACTAGGTGCAAAGCCCGCTGCAGGAGCTACTCTAGATGTTATGAATGTCTGGCAGAGCAAAGCTAATGACTACTCGATAGTTCAGTGTGTCATGTTTTACGGCTTAGAATCGGGACTTCAATGACGTTTTGAACGTCATGGAGCATATGAGATGTTCCAGGAGTTGAAGTTAATATTTCAAGAAAATGCCCGGGTTGAGAGATATGGAGTCTCCAATAAGTTCTACAACTGCAAGATGGAGGAGAATAGTTCTTTCAGTGAACATATACTCAGAATGTCTCGGTACCACAACCACTTGACTTAACTAGGAGTTAATCTTCCTGATGATAGTGTCATTGACAGAGTTCTTCAATCACTGCCACCAAGCTATAAAGGGGACTGAGTGCTTCTACTGCAAGGGGACTGATCAGTGGAAGCGAAACTGCCCCAAGTATTTGGCGGATAAGAAGGATGGCAAAGTGAAAGGTATATTTGATATACATGTTATTGATGTGTACCTTACTAATGCTTGTAGTAGCGTGTGGGTATTTGATAGTAGTTTTGTTGCTCATATTTGCAACTCAAAACAGGGGCTACGGATTAAACGAAGAATAGCTAAGGACGAGGTGACGATGTGCGTTGGAAATGGTTCCAAGGTCGATGTGATCGCCGCCGGCACGCTACCTCTACATCTACCTTCGGGATTAGTTGTAGACCTGAATAATTGTTATTTGGTGCCAACGTTGAGAATGAACATTATATCTGGATCTTGCTTGATGCGAGACGGTTATTCATTTAAATCAGAAAATAATGGTTGTTCTATTTATGTGAGTAACATCCTTTATTGTCATGCACCCTTGATGAGTGGTCTATTTTTGTTGAATCTCGATCGTAGTGATACACATATTCATAATATTGAAGCCAAAAGATGCAAAGTTAATAATGATAGTGCAACTTATTTGTGGCACTGCCGTTTAGGTCATATTGGTGTAAAGCACACAAAGAAACTCCATGCTGATGGGCTTTTGGAATCACTTGATTAAGAATCACTTAATGCTTGCGAACCATGCCTCATGGGCAAGATGACTAAGACTCCGTTCTCCGGAACAATGGAGCGAGCCACTGACTTATTGGAAATAATACATACTGATGTATGTGGTCCGATGAGTGTTGAGGCTCGCGACGGGTATCATTATTTTCTGACCTTCACAGATGATTTGAGTAGATATGGGTATATCTACTTAATGAAACATAAGTCTGAAACATTTGAAAAGTTCATAGAATTTCAGAGTGAAGTGGAAAATCATCGTAACAAGAAAATAAAGTTTCTACGATTTGATCGTGGAGGCGAATATTTGAGTTATGAGTTTGGTATTCATTTGAAACAATGCGGAATAGTTTCGCAACTCACGCCACCTGGAACACCACGGCGTAATGGTGTGTCCGAACATCGTAACCGTACTTTATTAGATATGGTGCAATCTATGATGTCTCTTACCGATTTACCACTATCATTTTGGGGCTATGCTTTAGAGACGGCTGCATTCACGTTAAATAGGGCACCATCTAAATTTGTTGAGACGACAGCATATGAACTATGGTTTGGCAAGAAACCTAAGCTATCGTTTCTTAAAGTTTGGGGCTGCGATGCTTATGCGAAAAAGCTTCAACCTGATAAGCTCGAACCCAAATCGGAGAAATGTGTCTTCATAGGATACCCAAAGGAAACAGTTGGGTACACCTTCTATCACAGATCCGAAGGCGAGATATTCGTTTCTAAGAATGGATCCTTTCTAGAGAAGGAGTTTCTCTCGAAAGAAGTGAGTGGGAGGAAAGTAGAACTTGATGAGGTAATTGTACCTTCTCCCGAATTGGAAAGTAGTTCATCACAGAAATCAATTCCAGTGATTCCTACACCAATTAGTGAGGAATCTAATGATGATGATCATGAAACTTCTGATCAAGTTACTACCAAACCTCGTAGGTCAACCAGAGTACAGTCCGCACCAGAGTGGTATGATAATCCTATTCTGGAAGTCATGTTACTAGACTATGACGAACCTACGACCTATGAGGAAAACATGATGAGCCTAGATTCTGCGAAATGGCTTAAGGCCATGAAATCTGAGATGGGATCCATGTATGAGAACAAAGCGTCGACTTTGGTCGACTTGCCCGATGATCGGCAAGCCATAGAGAATAAGTGGATCTTCAAGAAGAAGACTGACGTTGACGGTAATGTTACTGTCTGGAAACCTTGACTTGTTGCAAAAGGTTTTCGACAAGTTCAAGGAGTTGACTATGATGAGACCTTCTCACCCATAACGATGCTTAAGGTTGTCCGAATCATGTTAGCAATTGCCGCATTTTATGATTATGAAATTTGGCAAATGATGTCAAAACCGCATTCCTTAATGGATTTCTTGAAGAAGAGTTGTATATGATGCAACCAGAAGGTTTTGTCGATCCTAAAGATGCTAACAAAGTGTGCAAGCTCCGGTGATCCATTTATGGACTTGTGCGAGCCTCTCGGAGTTGGAATATATGCTTTGATAGTGTGATCAAAGCATATGGTTTTATACAGACTTTTGGAGAAGCCTATATTTACAAGAAAGTGAGTGGGAGCTCTGTAGCATTTCTGATATTATATGTGGATGACATATTCTTTTTTCAGGGGAATGGATGACATATTGTTGATCGGAAATAATATAGATTTTCTGGATAGCATAACAGGATACTTGAATAAGAATTTTTCAATGAAAGACCTCGGTGAAGCTGCTTATATATTAGGCATCAAGATCTATAGAGATAGATCAAGACGCTTAATTGGACTTTCACAAAGCACATACCTTGATAAAGTTTTGAAGAAGTTCAAAATGGATCAGTCAAAGAAAGGGTTCTTGCCTGTGTTACAGGGTGTGAAGTTGAGTCAGACTCAATGCCCGACCACTGCAGATGATCGAGAGAAAATGAAAGTAATTCCCTATGCCTCAGCCATAGGTTCTATCATGTATGCAATGTTGTGTACTAGACCTGATGTGTCGTTGCTATAAGTTTAGCAGGGAGGTACCAATGCAGGACTGGATCACTGGATGGCGGTCAAGAATATCCTGAAATACCTGAAAAGGACTAAGGATATGTTTCTCGTTTATGGAGGTGACAAAGAGCTTGTCGTAAATGGTTACGTCGATGCAAGCTTTGACACTGATCCGGATGACTCAAAGTCGCAAACTGGATACGTATTTATATTGAATGGTGGAGCTGTAAGTTGGTGCAGTTCCAAGTAGAGCGTCGTGGCGGGATCTACGTGTGAAGCGGAGTACATAGCTGCTTTGGAAGCAGCAAATGAAGGAGTCTGGATGAAGGAGTTCATATCCGATCTAGGTGTAATACCTAGTGCATCGGGTCCAATGAAAATCTTTTGTGAAAATACTAGAGCAATTGCCTTAGCGAAGGAATCCAGATTTCACAAGAGAACCAAACATATCAAGAGACGCTTCAATTCTATCTGCGATCAAGTCAAGGAAGGAGACATAGAGATTTGCAAGATACATACGGATCTGAATGTTGCAGACCCGTTGACTAAGCCTCTTCCACGAGCAAAACATGATTAGCACCAAGACTCCATGGGTGTTAGAATCATTACTATGTAATCTAGATTATTGACTCTAGTGCAAGTGGGAGACTGAAGGAAATATGCCCTAGAGGAAATAATAAAATTGTTATTTATATTTCCTTATATCATGATAAATGTTTATTATTCATGCTAGGATTGTATTAACCAGAAACTTAGTACATGTGTGAATACATAGACAAAACAGAGTGTCCCTAGTAAGCCTCTACTTGACTAGCTCATTAATCGAAGATGGTTAAGTTTCCTAACCATAGGCATGTGTTGTCATTTGATGAACAGGATCACATCATTACAGAATGATGTGATGGACAAGACCCATCCGTTAGCTTAGCATAATGTTCGTTAAGTTTTATTGATATTGCTTTCTCCATGACTTATACATATTCCTCTGACTATGAGATTATGCAACTCCTGAATACCGGACGAACACCTTGTGTGCTATCAAACGTCACAACATAACTGGGTGATTATAAAGATGCTCTACAGGTGTCTCCGAAGGTGTTTGTTGGGTTGGCATAGATCAAGATTAGGATTTGTCACTCCAAGTATCGGAGAGGTATCTCTGGGCCCTCTCGGCAATGCACAACACTATAAGCCTTGCAAGCAATGTGACTAATGAGTTAGTTATGGGATGATGCACAACGGAATGAGTAAAGAGACTTGCCGATAACGAGATTGAACTAGGTATGATGATACCGACGATCGAATCTCGGGCAAGTAACATACCAATGACAAAGGGAATAACGTATGTTGTTATTGCGGTTTGACTGATAAAGATCTTCGTAGAATATGTAGGAACCAATATGATCATCCAGGTTCCGCTATTGGTTATTTACCGGAGATGTGTCTCAGTCATGTCTACATAGTTCTCGAACCCGTAGGGTCCGCACGTTTAACTTTCGATGACGATTTGTATTATGAGTTATGTGTTTTGGTGACTGAAGTTTTTTCGGAGTCCCGGATGAGATCACGAACATGACGAGGAGTCTCGAAATTGTCGAGAGGTAAAGATTCGTATATTGGAAGGTAGTATTCGGACATCGGAATGGTTCCAAGTGGTTCGGGTATTTTACCGGAGTACTAAGGGGTTACCGGAACCCCCCAGGGGCAGTTAACCATGAGGGGTGGCCGCACCGCCCTCATGGCAGTCTGAATTGGACTAGGGGAGGGGCGGCACCCCCTTTCCCTCTCCCTCTCCTCCTCCTTCCTTTTCCCCTCCGGTGAAGAAAGGAAAAAGGGGGGTCCTACTAGGAGTGGGGTCCTAGTAGGACTCGCCCCCATGGCGCGCGCCTCCTGGACGACCGCCTCCTCCTCCCCTCCTTTATATATGGGGGCAGGGGCACCCCATAGCACACCAATTATTCTCTTAGCCGTGTGTGGTGCCCCCTCCATAGTTTACTCCTCCGGTCATAGCATCGTAGTGCTTTAGCGAAGCCCTGCGCGGATCACATCACCATCACCGTCACCACGTCGTTGTGCTGATGGAACTCTCCCTTGACCCTCTACTGGATCAAGAGTTCGAGGGACGTCATCGAGCTGAATGTGTGCTGCACTCGTAGGTGTCGTACGTTCGGTACCTGATCGGTTGGATCACGAAGACATTCGACTACATCAACCGTGTTAACCTAACACTTCTGCTTTCGGTCTACGAGGTTACATGGACACACTCTCCCCGTCTCATTGCTATGCATCTCCTAGATAGATCTTGCGTGATCGTAGGAACTTTTTTGAAATTGCATGCTACGTTCCCCAACAGATATTTATTGCATTATGGACTGTTATTTAACTTTATGATACAATTCTTATGCCTTTTCTCTCTTATTTTACAAGATTTACATGAAGAGGGAGAATGCCAGCAGCTGGAATTCTGGGTCAGAAAGGAGAAAATCTGAGATACCAATTCTGCACAACTCCAAATGTCCTAAAACTTTATGGAGAATTGTTTTGGAATATATAAAAAATATTGGGCGAAGAAACAACAGAAGGGGACCCACCAGGTGGCCACAAGCCTGGCGAGCGCACCCCCTTGGCTAGCCTCTGGTGTCCATCTTCTGCTATATGAAAAGTTTTGACCTAAAATAATCATAATAAGTCTTTCGGGATGAAGCGCTGCTGTCTCGAGGCGGAACTTAGGTAGAAGCAATCTAGGACTCCGGCAGAGCTATTATGTCGGGAAAACTTCCCTTTGGGAGGGGGAAATCGAAGCCATCATCGTCACCAACGATCCTCTCATCGAGGGAGGGTCAATCTTCACCCGCGCCATCTCCTCTCAAACCCTAGTTCATCTCTTATATTCAATCTTTTCTCAAAACCTCAGATTGGTACATGTTGGGTTGCTAGTAGTATTGATTACTCCTTGTAGTGATGCTAGTTGGTTTATTTGTTGGAAGATCATATGTTCAGATCCTTAATGATATTCAACACCCCTTTGATCTTGAACATGAAGATGTTTTGTGAGTAGTTAAGTTTGTTCCTGGGGACATGGGAGAAGTCTTGTTATAAGTAATCATGTGAATTTGGTATTCGTTCGATATTTTGATGAGATGTATGTTGTCTTTCCTCTAGTGGTCTTATGTGAATGTAGACTATATGACACTTCACGATGAATTGGACCTAGGGGGAGGCATTGTGAAGTAATAAGTAGATGATGGGTTACTAGAGTGACAGAAGCTTAAACACTAGTTTATGTGTTGCTTCGTAAGGGGCTGATTTGGATCCATATGTTTCATGCTATGGTTAGATTTATCTTAATTCTTCTTTCGTAGTTGCGGATGCTTGCGAGAGGGGTTAATAATAAGTGGGAGGCTTTCCCAAGTAAGGATAGCACCCAAGCACTGGTCCACCCACATATCAAATTATCAAAGTAATGAACGTGAATCATATGAGCATGATGAAAACTAACTTAACAATAATTGCCATGTGTCCTCGGGAGTGCTTTGCTTTATATAAGAGTTCATCCAGGCTTATCCTTTGTTGTCCAAAGGATTGGGCCAGCTTGCTGCACTTTTGTTACACTTGTTACTTGTTACCCGTTACGTATTAGCTACTACCAAACTATCTGTTACCGATAATTTCAATGCCTGCAGAAAATACCTTGCTGAAAATAGCTTGTCATTTCCTTCTACTCCTCGTTGGGTTCGACACTCTTACTTATCGAAAGGACTACGATCGATCCCCTATACTTGTGGGTCATCAGAGCCAACCACATCTACGATGATACGTGCTTTTGTCACAATTATCGTCATAGAAGTGTCATAACCATGACAGAAAAAGTTTTCGTTCTGGCCATATTGTCACAGACGTGTCTTTTTTATAGTGCTAGCTAGGCATAATGCATAGTTTCAAGTATTATGATCTTTCAAAGTAATCCCATAGGTGACTCTCATAATAGATTCATATGGTGGTTTAATTCTCTTCCTTCGAAAGTGTTCCATCTCTTTCTTTGGTGGAAATTGGAACCTTATATTTCCTTCTTTCATGTCAATAGTCGCACCTATGGTTCATAGTAAATGTTGCCCAAGTATTATAGGACAAGACGGATTTCATTCAATATCAAACACAATGAGATCGATAGGTACATAATTTCTATTAGTAAGTATGAGGACATCATTTATTCTACCCAATGGTTTCTTAATAGTTGAATCCGCTAAATGCAAGTTGAGGGAACATTCATCCATATCACTGAGACCTAGAATGTCACATAAAGATTTTGGGATAGTAGAGACACTAGAACCTAGATCACACATGGGATTACATTCATAATCTGTAATCTTAACTTTAATAGTAGGTTCCCCTTCATCATGTAACTTCCTTGGTATTGATACTTCCAATCCTAACTTTTCTTCATGAGCCTTGATCATTGCTTCTACAATATGTTTACTAAAAGCTTTATTTTGTTCGTAAGAATTAGGTGAATTTATCATGGATTGCAACAAGGAAATACATTCAATCAAAGAACAGTTATCATAATTAAAGTCCTTGTAATCCAAAGTAGGGGGCACATCACTACCTAAAGTTTTTGACCTCTTCAAACCCACTTTTGTTGTTTTTATCAATAAGATCATCACCCTTCGAACAATTAGGATGCCTTCTAACTAAAGTTGACTCATCTCCAGTCCCTTTTTAATCCAGTTTTATATTACTAAGCAAAGATTCAATAGGTGTCAAACCGATCATTTTAATATCTTCATCATTATTATTGTAAAAAACGGGTGTGAGCGCTTTTCCTAGAAATTCATGTCCAGCTCTCACCTTTCAATTCCTTTTGCAATTCCATCCATGGTGACTTGGATAGACTTTAGAGATTCATTTATGGCATCATTTTGAGAGTGTCCACATCATGAGTAATTATATACATGTTTCTAGACATATCATCAACTTTGTTTAGTTTTTCTTCTACCACAACATTGAAAATCTTTTGAGAACTAATAAATTCTTTAATGTTGTTCTCAAGTTCAGCAGGCATCTTATTATTATTATTATTATTATTATATGAATTACCATAATTATTAGAGGGATTCCGAGATGCAGTCAAGGATCGAAATCCCCCATATAAGCATTGTTGTTGAAATTATTTCTAGCGACAAAATGCACATCAATAGTATCATTATTTTTCTCAATCAAGGTAGATAATGGGATATCATTAGGATTAACATGAGCATTTTTACTAGATAGCATATTCATAAGAGCATCCATTTTATCACTTAGAGTAGAAACTTCTTCGATAATGTTTACCTTCTTACCAGTTAGAGCTCGTTCGGTGTGCCATTGGGAATAATTTGTTGTCATATTATCAAGAAGCTTCGTGGCTTCCCCTAATGTAATTTCATTGAATGTACCACCTGCAGCAGGTTCTATAAAATTTCACGAGACAAAGTTTAGTCCTGCATAAAAAAAATTCACTATCATCCATAAGCTTAGTCCATGAGTGGGACAATTTTTAGTCATTAATTTCATTCTATCCTAAGATTGTGCAACATGTTCTTGCTCATGTTGTTTAAAGTTTATGATTTGATTTCTAAGAGATATTATCTTGCCAGGAGGAAAGTACTTAGTAATAAAAGCATCCTTACATTATTCCAATAAACAACACTATTGCGAGGTAAGGATGAATACCAAATTTTAGCTTCGTCCCTTAATGAGAAGGAAAATAATTTCAACTTAATAATATCATTATTCACATCTTTTTTATTTTGCATATCACATAATTCAATGAAGTTATTAAGATGGGATGCATCATCTTGATTTCCAGCAAATTGTTTCTTCATAATAAGATTTAGCAATGCAACATTAATATCATATACAGTGGCGGAGCCAGGATTTTCGACATGGGTACGCGGAGTTTTTTCTTCTACACAACAATATAATAAGACATAAAAAGTTCATAACAAAACTATAAATTATTCTTTGTAGCAACAATGTCTCTAATAATTTAGTTACATTTAAGTATAAGGAGAATTAAAATATGTTTGTACGACCGCATATTTGGAAGCAAGAAATGATGATATATTTCTTTATTTGCATGAAGAATTTACGTGGAAAAAACCGAGGGAGCAATCATATTAGTATTGGTCTCCAATAATATAATCAAAACTAAATTAAGGAACATCTATTATCGATTAAATAATTTGGAGAAAAGATTAAAAAATATGACAAATCATAATGAGACCATGGGTGAAATTAAGCACGCAACCATTAGCGACTTGCCTGCTAGATGGACATGGCGGATGCGCCATGCGCAATGTGTCGTTGCCAATCACGAACTGTAGAGGACGTTTGCACACAGTCGATCAACGACAGGCTGTAGGTGGCGATCCACGGTGGGACAACATGGCAGTTGCTTCCGATGGTAGATGCGGCCACGTGCGAGCCCTAGTTTTACGATGTGGACGTTCAATCCGTGGAATCGTTGACTTGGCGGGCTGGTTTCTGGACTTCGATCAAAAAAGGCAGTGTCAAGCCTGAAGGACAAGGTCGAGTAGCACTGTACTAGCAACGTAGCACCCCAATTAAGGCCCAAGTGATGCTGAATCATTCTCTTCTTCATATCTCCATCGTGTACACATAACTAGGATGCCATCCGCTATATACATGCAAATAGTAGCTTATATGCTGAAATGTTCTTGCAAAATTCATTGGATCTGCATTGCATACCCTTGAATTAGCCTAGCTCCGCCCCTGGTCATATGACTCCACACTGGTGGCGGGAGGAACAATTGAAGTACTATTAAAATCATTGTTATTAGTATTCAGAAGTCACACGACATAGTGTTTTCTTGAGGCATAGTGACAATTCAAGCAAGCAAGATTTTTTTGTGTGTTTTTCATTTTTTTAGAGAAGTGGATTGAGATGAAAAGGAGAAGGCAAATAAAAGCAAATAAAAAGAATAAGAAGTAAATGATAATGTGAATGAAGCAACCTTGAGTTGTTTGGTAAGCCTCCCAGCAACGGCGTTAACAATTCTTTATGCTAGTTGTGAGTTGCGTTGGGATTTTCCTCGGAGAGGAAGGGTGAAGCAATATAGTAGTGAATATTATTTCCCTCGGTAGAGAACCAAGGTTATCGAACCAATAGTAGATTCACGCAAACAATTGTCGACAATATCTACAGACACAAGAGCAAATATTTGCGCCCAACGCGGGTGAGAGGGTTGTCAATCCCCTTGTACTCATTAATTATAAGGATCAAATCTGATAGTAGGTGATAGATAAATTGCAAAGTTAATAAATTGCAGCAAGGTAATTTTTTGTTTTAGTAAATGACTAAAATAGACATGGGGGCCATAGTTTTCACTAGAGGCATCTCTCATAAAAAATATCATACGGTGGGTACAAAAATTACTATTGGGTAATTGATAGAAAAGCGCATAATTATGACGTTATTCATGGCATGATCATGTATATAGGCATTACGTCCGTGTCAAGTAGACTGACTCCTACCTGCATATACTACTATTACTCCACCAATTGACCGCTATACAGTATGCATATATGGTATTAAGTTCATGACAAACAAAGTATCGCTTTAAGCAAGATGACATAACATAGATAGAGTAAAACAAGCAATATGATTGAACCCCATCATTTCCCCTTAGCAACAACAATACATCAAAGATCTACTCATCGACTTGGCCAAAGAAAACACATAGATCGGAAAGCATTACATAGCTATAACAAGTGTCTACTGAGCTTGGGTACGGGAATGAGCTCACATGTATTAAATGCCTTGGCGAAGGTTGGTACTACCTTATATAGCCAGTCCCAGGCTGGTAGTTTGGTTCTGATCCTCAAGGCATACGATATGATTAGACGATCTCTAAAGACATGCTCCTTTACGTGTGCTCACTCAGGTGCAGAACTCGGGAGCCCTTAGACACTCGGAACGTTAATAAGATTTGGGTGCCTCCTTGTTCAACAACCATTGTTTGGGGACTAAAATTTGATTGAGCACTTGGCCAACACACTAGTCCCCTTAGTTGATCATAAAAAAATAGGCACACACGACGCCTGTTTATTACCCGACCAGGGGCCTGAACTTGAGTAAAACCATCGTGTTACCTTCCTCACCAATGAGATCCCTTTGGTGTAATATCCCAAAATTCTAAATTTTGGAATGTTATAATAAATAGATAGATTTGACTGATTGTTTGATTGATTGTTTGAAAGTGAGTGAATTCGAAACTTTTTGAAAGTTAAATGAGAGGGAATAAAAGGACTTTCCCAAACTTTCATATTTGCCTTCTGATCTCCATGAATTCAAATTCTTTTCAAATACAAAACCCTTGAGCGAAGATGATATGACTTCTTCCATTTAAATTAAATGAAAGGGTATTTGAAAATAATTGAATTTCATTTGGAAATATTTCAATTCATAAACTTCATGCAGCTCAATGATTTTCATGAGAGAAGATAAAGTGACTTCTTCAAATTATATGAAATATGAGTTGGGAGTTTCAAAGGATCAAATTCAAAGTCTTTTTGGAATTATTTTTCAATTTGGAGTTATTTGGATTTTATTCAAATCATTTTTCTCCAAAAATAAAATACATGGAAAATAGGGTAACATGATTCCCTACAACAGAAAATTGGAGAGAAATAAATTTGATTTCAATTTGGTATTTTTAAAATGATTTTTGTTGGATCTTATTAGAGTAGGAGCACTGTTGGAATTATTAGAAATTGTGCGTATTTTATTTAATGCTAGAGAAAATGTTCAGGTCGTAGAAAATCTTTTTCTGAAAATTTTGATATATAATATGCCTATATAAAGTTTTTATTTTATTTTTCCTATTCGGTTTTCCTTCTATTTCTATTTAAAAGAACTGTACATGCGGCCCATATTTATTTATCGCCTACATGCACAATATAGTAGCTTCTGGCGCCCCATTGTTTTTTTCTCTCTTAATGGGCCAGGCCCAGCCAGCCTTTTCATTTTTTAGGCTGAATTTTGTTTAAAAAAAACTGCAGCCGCAGCGTGCGCGTGGCCGGCCGAAGGCCTTTAGGCCCATCCGCCTCTTTTCTTCTCTGTTTTGTATATTTTCATCTACGTTTAGTCCCACATTGCCTAGCCTTTGACCCCTAAGCCTCTTTTCCACAAAAAATATAGACCCATAGAGCCTCTAAAAATCATCCGATTCGGGTTAAATCAATATTTTGGTTTGACTAGATTCATTTAAGAAAAAATATATTTCTCCTCTCCGGCGTGACCTCTGAAAATTGTCTCTTCTCTTCAAAGTCGTCTTTTCTCTGCCTTATAAAGGTATCGTTCTTTGTTTTTTTTCTTCTTATACTTCCGTAGTTTATTATTTCTAGACTAATATGATAAAATAATTAGATTATCAATTAGTCTACGTATTTATACGTTAGACCTTAACCGTAGCTATTTTTTCTTTCGTAAAACAACTTGGCCCTGATTTTTCAAATAACCATAACTTTTTACTTGTTCATCCAAATTAGATGAAACCAACGCCCACTTCTTCGTTACGATCTCCTCTATCCAGTAATCCAACTCAAACATGTTTTTGGAAGTTTAAAATTTGAAATTAGATCAGATTTGAATTTGAACTTCGTTTGATCATAACTTGAGTTTCGTAACTCCGATTTAGTTGATTCTTTTTGTAAATCGAAGCTCTTGACCTAAACTTTCTGATAAGGCCAAATTCACATAATTTTGGTACTGTTAGAAATTGTTTTATGTTGCAAGAGTTATTTGCTTGGTTTTGATGTTTTCCGAACTGTTTTCTTTGTTCTTCCCGATCTTTTGAGTGATTGCTTATGTGTGGTTACTACTGCTTGCTCACGATAGATTGAACGGAGTATGACGAGTAGAACTATCAAGAGTTTTGACTGCGAATCATATTCATCAACAGTACAGGCAAGTTCACACTTTGATCATACCCCTTTATCACCCAGTTTTTATGCATTAGTTCCAATCTTCAAACATTGCATGGTTAGGATGTCATTAACATGTCGGTTGGGAAGTAGCTGATGAGGTAGAACATATTGCCCTGTTACATTCAAACCCTTGGGAGTTACTTATACGAATTGTTTATACTACTATGCTATGCTCGTAGACATGGTTTGGGTGAGTGAAATCCATGACAGATGTGAGATTGTTAATTAATGGTTCAACTTAAGGTGGCAACTTAAATACACATCTGGGTGGATTGAGGCACCTGGAGTACCCAGTGTTGCCTGTATTTTTTGGAAATCCTGGAGTACCCGTGTGATCTTCCTATGGACCGCCACCCAGGCTCAAAGGGATCATAAGACTATTCATGCTAAAACTTCTGTGTGCATCCACAAGCTATTGTGGGCTCTAGCATAGTTGAGTAAGTTACGTGAAGCTCTTGAAGAGGCAGATCAGCAGGTAGTGGGATGTAGGTTTGGTATGGTCTGTCCGGAGTAGAGAGTTAATGTTTCTGAAAGACTGTGTCTCGGTCATCCGTTTCTCAAACACCATATAGTGCGAGAAATCAAACAGAGGCGACCGAGTCTTGTGGGGAAACGTGCGCAAACCTCTGCAGAGTGTACAAACTAATCATGATTAGCCGTGTCCCCGGTTATGGACAATCTTGAGTCTCTGGTACTTGGATTATCCTATTGATCTCATCACGTTACTTAAATAATTTGTTGGGTTAATGATTATTATTTTGGGATTGAGTTGGAGGAATCTTCTCAATATTTTCAACCAACTTTGTAGTTAAATAAAATATATTCCTTTGCAGTAGGGAAAAATTGGCTTTTCGCAAAAACTATAACCATAGAGCTTTTCCACCAGCCAAATATGCATGTAGTGATAGCCATTATTCATCATTATCCTCTGGTGTGAATTTGCCAGTACATTCAATGTACTGACCCTTTGTGGCTGCAACGTCTCATGTTGCAGGACTTCTTACGACGAGTAAGTGATACGTTAGGGTTACGATTTCTACACTCAAATTTGCCGTTGGTGTTGATGGGAATCCACAACCTTTGTTAGTTCCGCTATTTGGATTGAGGTAATAGTATTTACGTTACTTTATACATGTGATTTACCTCTGTTATAAATCCTCAAGTACTGTGTGTATCAGCATACCGATCCAGGGATGACACGTAAGCACAGAGACTTGACCGTCTGAGGTCGGGTCGCTACAAGATGGTATCAGAGCCAGGTTGACTGTAGGACGTGACCCCTAGAAACTGGCAAGCCCATATGAAATATTTTCTCTACAACTTTCTTTTCAAAAGGATCTTTTACCTCTCTTCTCTTCTGAGCTTATTCAAATATTCCCTTTTAGTGAGACCAAATACCCTTTCCCCCTTTTTTGACCACATGAAGATTCAACTAATGAGACCACTCCAAGAAGTACAAGATATCAGACAACCAAGATCATTTCCGAATGAAGAGGATTTTATCGTGCATTATAATAATAGAAACTGCAATGGTTGAAGACTCCGAAGACTAGGAGAATTTGAAGGCCCTGTAGAATTTCTAGATTTGTATGACCTAGGAAGGCTACCCTATTGGAATTTTTCAGACTATGGAAGCCGTCAATACCCGAGATCAAGGTGTATCGGAGAAAGACTGGAACATGGAGCATGAGAACTCAAAGTTTTGTCAAGAAAACCCTAAGGCAGGAGATATCAACTATGGAATGATAGCTCATGGAAATGACAAGAGCAGAAACACGGTTATCCGTGATGTCATCGCCCGCTTATGCTATTTGTCACCGGGCTGAGTTAAGCATGCATTTCTTCGGAAGGATTGGATGGTAGAAGGCTGGTGGAGCACCTATCAGCAAAAGATTAAGTTTTAACCTTAGCCGGTGTATCACCAGGATCTGGAGTAGTACATCAAGAAGTTTAAGATGGACCTTCAGGAAGCCGTATTTTGACAAGGAGCATTTCATGGAGAACTTAGGTCCAAGAAGCTGAAGTAGCCAAGCTAGACGAGCAAAACCTCGAGATACCGGAGATTCGTCAGGAACTGAAGGACAGTAGGACATGGTTCATGCCAAGGATGATGAAACCTAAAAGTTTGGGACGCAACTCTAGAATATTAAAGGACGTCATGAGAGACTTCGCGTTAATAGAGTTGATCTGGCAAAAGAACTTGAGAAAGACAAGCATGATCAGAAGAAGCCATTGGCATGAACAAGGCTTGAAGAGTTTGGAGACGTTGAAGATTTATTGACCTTTAGAAGACCAAACCCCTGTTATATACCTACGTTAGATGTGACGTTTGTGAGCTGTCATTTGTTTGATGTTTTTCTGACAGCCACAGATTAAATCTGTCTTTTCAAAACCATTGTTTGTATTGTGCATCCCTCTCCTCTCTCTCATCTCACCCCAAAACCCTTGGACCCAATAGAGGATGAATTGAGATGAGCTTGTATTTTCTGGACCGATGAGTCAATTGGACACGGACCGATGGATTCAGAACATGGAGGATCACATGAAGAATAACCCTGTAGTCGGAAAGGATATGACCCAGCATGCTTTTCAGTGCTTTGAAAGAGGTGCTGCTACTTGGTGGAGGATGTACCAAACCATGAATGGATGGCAAGGAGTAACCTCTTGGAAAGAATTTAAGTTGACTCTACAAAGATCTCATCTTGTGTCCCAGAAGTTGAAGCCTTATGGAAAGGATATGAAGAAACCTTGTGCATGCAAGATTTGTGGAGAAATAGAACACACCCATAAAGAACACAAGGATGAATGCCCTAATTGTGAAGAAAGTCACCCAGCTGAATAATGCCCAACTAGGCAGATTACTTGTTTCTTGTGTGAAGGGACTACCCACTACCCTCCTCAGTATCACATTTACCCTATGGTACAAAGAACTATCCAGCAGAAGAAAGAAGTAAAGAAAGGAGCCCTTATGGAAATTTTAGAAGGACCCGTGATGAAGGAAGATGTCGGGGACACACCCAAAGAAGAACCAATTAAACCCTGCACCAAGTCATGCTATTCATGTGGAGAAGAAGGACACATCTCCCAGAATTGTATGAATAGGGATCTAGTAGAATTCCCGACGGAGGAAGTAGAGTATGACCCACAAGAAATAGAAGCCATGATTGGCATGGAAAGGTCCAGGAAGAGAAGTAGATTGGATTCCAGGAAGGACCTGAGTCATATTACCTGTTACAGGTGCAAGGAGTCAGGGCACCACCTCAGTAGTTGCCCAAAAAGGAAACCTCGAGACTTGTCAGAAGTAATATGTTTTCGTTGTAATAGAGCAGGGCACTTTGCCAGAGGATGCCCCAAGGAGAAGGAGACTTGTGCTAGATAGTGAGTTTGCAACAAAAGAAATGGAGTAGTAGAAGTGAGAACATTTACTTTTATATTGAGGTGTTGAGTTGAGGCATGTAATGGAAGTGCGGGAGATTGTAATACTTTGAGAAATTGAGAAAGTTAGCATCGCTGGTACTGATATGGATTTTATGAGTTGTTACTCTATGAAGAAGGATTTTGACCATTTCTGAGGATATGAGAAATATGGTCTATGGAAGATTTGTGCATTTTAAGGGTGGTAGTACCCTGTAAGAACCCTAGACCCCTGGAAAAGATAAGGATACTCCACTGAGTGGATTTCGGACAAAATGAATACGAGTTTTGTCTCGATATGTGTGATACTCCAAGAGTATGTGGGATGAAGTTGGAGACCGTCAGTTGTTTGGACCAAATGTGATCAAGGAGTCAGAAGAGAATGTTAAGTTGATTCGAGATAGACTGAAGGTAGCTCAGTCCAGGCAGAAGAGTTATGCAGACTTATAAACGCAAGGAGGTAGTCTATGAAATTGGAGACAGAGTATGTCTTCATGTGTTCCCTCTGCGAGGAGTTAAACAATTTGGAGTTAAGGGAAAGTTAGCCCCGAGATTTGTAGGACCATACCGACTCTTGGAGCGTATGGGAGAAGTGGCCAACAAGTTGGAGTCATCCGAAGGACTGTCAGGAGTTCATGATGTGTTTCACGTTTCCCAGTTGAAGAAGTGCCATGTAGAGATGGCCAATATTCCCCTGTAAGGACGCTTGACCCTGGAAAGGATAATGATGTTCCACGAAGTGGAGTATGGACTCCATAAGTATAAGTTTATATCTTGGTATGTGGGATAACCCACAAGGATGAAGAGATGAATTACTATTGGATATAAAGGAGGTATGATGTTGGTATTATGGAACGATTATAACTCCATGATGAGTTTGAGTAATCACGTCTTAGTCTTGTACAAATAGAAGGAAGGGAGACAATACAATTGGATGGATTTTAATTATGCTAGGAAGCTG
Organism: Triticum aestivum; assembly: GCF_018294505.1. NCBI lineage: Eukaryota > Viridiplantae > Streptophyta > Magnoliopsida > Poales > Poaceae > Triticum > Triticum aestivum. The sequence continues at coordinate 136,908,368 of NC_057794.1, forward strand.
GAAGTTGGATGTTGGAATAACGATAAGTTGCCCAGAGGATAAGTTTAAGGTTTACAAGTGATGAGATGGGCCATAACCCACGGGCCCCAGGACCTGCCAAGAAGCAAGCACATTCTTGCTGAAGGAAAAACCCTGAAAGAAGTTACGATTTTATCGACAGAAGGGTCTTATAGGAGTTACGCAAAACCTGAGAGTTGTGAAGGAACGATAGATGGTTGTTTGTCTTGCAGAATCTATGGATTTATCCGAACTTGGTTCGTCGACAAGAGAAATTGTGCAATGCTTGTGAGGATGACCGAGTGTTAGAATGCGAGATTCACTAAAGCATATACAGGGTAATGATTTGGGTGTGGGATGGATTGATCACCATACCAACTTACTCTTATTATTTGCCTTGCTATATGGGATGGTAAATCTGAGTGACTTACCTATAGTAGAGAGGTGACGATCAAAATCCTGTTTAACCCTTAGAATGGTATAGCAATTTTTCCATTGTATAACGTAGCTTTTGCCAACCGTAGGTTATACGGTGAGGATCAACCCAGACCCATTTCCTTCAGGAGAAACCATAAATTGTTGACCACCATGAGATATCGATTAGTTGTTTAGTACTGGCGCCAGACCCGTCAGGTAAGAAGACCCAGTCTCGGAATAACCTTACTAAGATGAAAGGACAAAAGAATTGAGGAAAAGGTTATGCCGTTACCGGAAGAGCCCAGAGAAAGGAATTATACTGAAGATCTTAGAAGACCGGCCCTGTCAAGAATAAGGATGGAGTATATGAGTATTGATGGGACCGTAACAATCTTTCTACGGGTGGTAGCACCTGAGACCCCGGAGACGATCAATGGATTTTGAGAAGACCCCGAACCTAACCTATTTCTTTGTAGCCTCTCCGAATCTTGAGGACGAGATTCATTTTAAGGGTGGTAGGTTCATAACATCCCAAAATTCTAAATTTTGGAATGTTATAATAAATAGATAGATTTGATTGATTGTTTGATTGATTGTCTGAGAGTGAGTGAATTCGAAACTTTTTGGAAGTTAAATGAGAGGGAATAAAAGGACTTTCCCAAACTTCCATATTTGGTTTCTCATCTCCATGAATTCAAATTCTTTTCAAATACAAAACCCTTGAGCGAAGATGATATGACTTCTTCCATTTAAATTAAATGAAAGGGTATTTGAAAATAATTGAATTTCATTTGGAAATATTTCAATTCATAAACTTCATGCAGCTCAATGATTTGCATGAGAGAAGATAAAATGACTTCTTCAAATTATATGAAATATGAGTTGGGAGTTTCAAAGGATCAAATTCAAAGTCTTTTTGGAATTATTTTTCAATTTGGAGTTATTTGGATTTTATTCAAATCATTTTTCTCCAAAAATAAAATACATGAAAAATAGGGTAACATGATTCCCTACAACAGAAAATTGGAGAGAAATAAATTTGATTTCATTTTGGTATTTTTAAAATGATTTTTGTTGGATCTTATTAGAGCAGGAGCACTGTTGGAATTATTAAAATTTGTGTGTACTCTTTCAAATGCTAGAAAAATGTTCATGCCGTAGAAAATCTTTTTCTGAAAATTTTGATATATAATATGCCTATATAAAGTTTTTATTTTATTTTTGCTATTCGGTTTTCCTTCTATTTCTATTTAAAAAAACTGTACGTGCGGCCCATATTTATTTATCGCCTTCATGCGCAATATAGTAGCTTTTGGCGCCCCATTGTTTTTTTCTCTCTTAATGGGCCAGGCCCAGCCAGCCTTTTCATTTTTTAGGCCGAATTTTGTTTAAAAAAAACTGCAGCCGCAGCGTGCGCGCGCGGCCGGCCGAAAGCCTTTAGGCCCATCTGCCTCTTTTCTTCTCTGTTTCGTATATTTTCGTCTACGTTTAATCCCACATTGCCTAGCCTTTGACCCCTAAGCCTTTTTTCACCAATAAATATAGACCCATAGAGCCTTTAAAAATCATCCGATTCGGGTTAAATCAATATTTTGGTTTGACTAGATTCATTTAAGGAAAATATATTTCTCCTCTCCGGCGCGACCTCTGGAAATTGTCTCTTCTCTTCAAAGTCGTCTTTTCTCTGCCTTATAAAGGTATCTTTCTTTTTTTTCTTATACTTTCGTAGTTTATTATTTCTAGACTAATATGATAAAATAATTAGATTATCAATTAGTCTACATATTTATACGTTAGACCTTAGTCGTAGCTATTTTTTCTTTCGTAAAACAACTTGCCCCTAATTTTTCAAATAACCACAACTTTTTACTCGTTCATCCAAATTAGATGAAACCAATGCCCACTTCTTCGTTATGATCTCCTCTATCCAGTAATCCAACTCAAACATGTTTTTGGAAGTTTAAATTTGAAATTAGATCATATTTGAATTTGAACTTTATTTGATCATAACTTGAGTTTTGTAACTCCGATTTAGTTGATTCTTTTTGTAAATCGAAGCTCTTGACCTAAACTTTCTGATAAGGCCAAATTCACATAATTTTGGTACTGTTAGAAATTATTTTATGTTGCAAGAGTTATTTGCTTGGTTTTGATGTTTTCCAAACTGTCTTCTCCGTTCTTCCCAATCTTTTGAGTGATTGCTTATGTGTGGTTACTACTACTTGCTCACGATAGATTGAACGGAGTATGATGAGTAAAACTATCAAGAGTTTTGAGTGCGAATCATATTCATCAATAGTACATGCAAGTTCACACTTTGATCATACCCCTTTATCACCCAGTTTTTATGCATTAGTTCCAATCTTCAAACATTGCATGGTTAGGATGTCATTAACATGTGGGTTGGGAAGTAGCTGATGAGGTAGAACCTATTGCCCTGTTACATTCAAACCCTTGGGAGTTACTTATACGAATTGTTTATACTACTATGCTATGCTCGTAGACGTGGTTTGGGTGAGTGAAATCCATGACAGATGTGAGATTATTAATTAATGGTTCAACTTAAGGTGACAACTTAAATACACATCTGGGTGGATTGAGGCACCTGGAGTACCCAGTGTTGCCTGTATTTTTTGGAAATCCCGGAGTACCCGTGTGATCTTCCTATGGACTGCCACCTAGGCTCAAAGGGATCATAAGACTATTCATGCTAGAAACTTCCGTGTGCAGCCACAAGCTATTATGGGCTCTAGCATAGTTGAGTAAGTTACGTGAAGCTCTTGAAGAGGCAGATCAGCAGGTAGTGGGACGTAGGTTTGGTATGGTTTGTTCGGAGTAGAGAGTTAATGTTTCTGAAAGACCGTGTCTCGGTCATCCGTTTCTCAAACACCATGTAGTGCGAGAAATCAAACGGAGGCGATCAAGTCTTGTGGGGAAAAGTGCGCAAACCTCTGCAGAGTGTACAAACTAATCATGATTAGTCGTGTCCCTGATTATGGACAATCTTGAGTCTCTGGTACTTGGATTATCCTATTGATCTCATCACGTTACTTAAATAATTTGTTGGGTTAATGATTATTATTTTGGGATTGAGTTGGAGGAACCTTCTCAATATTTTCAACCAACTTTGTAGTTAAATAAAATATATTCCTTTGCAGTAGGGAAAAATTGGCTTTTCGCAAAAACTATAACCATAGAGCTTTTCCACCAGCCAAATATGCATGTAGTGATAGCCATTATTCATCGTTATCCTCTGGTGTGAATTTGCTAGCACATTCAATGTACTGACCCTTTGTGGCTGTAACGTCTCATGTTGCAGGACTTCTTACGACGAGTAAGTGATACGTTAGGGTTACGATTTCTACACTCAACTTTGCCGTTGGTGTTGATGGAAATCCACAACCTTTGTTACTTCTGCTATTTGGATTGAGGTAATAGTATTTACGTTACTTTATACATGTGATTTACCTCTGTTATAAATCCTCGAGTACTATGTGTGTCAGCATACCGATCCAGGGATGACACGTAAGCACAAAGACTTGACCGTCTGAGGTCGGGTCGCTACATTTGGGCACCATCTATCACTACTTTCTTCTACGAAAAATCTTAGATAGTAAGATAGAAGCACCATTATTCGTCGACACCATGCCCAAATAGAAGAACAAGGAGATGAGCAACATTCGTGACAGGGAGGGAACACCAAATAGTCAAATAAAAAATAACTCAACATAGTCATACATCGAGGTACATTATTGCAGATGGCACATTAAGAACAGTAAAACTGCACCTAATCCCTGCTTTCTCACGAATTTGGCATTCCTAGCCATTCGATTACATCTGGTAGACATTCTTGAGTGTTGGATCTTTGTCTCATGATGTGTTTAGTGCTAAATGGGCCACACCTCGCAAGGGAAGCTACTCCCTTAGCTTTTTTGGACCCCTGTGGTTAATTGGGCATGTTTTCGTGCTCAGCCCAAGTCAGCGAGCGGCCCTCAGACACTACACTCCTGTCTCCATAAAATAAAAAAAGATTACTCAAGAGAGGGATCAATCGGAGCAGTCGATATAGGTGGACAGAGAGGATGCGGCGAGTGATCGATGCAGACAATGTGGGCGGCGAGCGATGGAATCCAGCTGAGGCGCGACTGGATGGGGATCCAGGGGAAGCGCTGGACTCGGGTGAATCGGGGGCCGGTCAAACCAGTCGTCGGGCGATCCGCTGCGAGGTACTTCGTAGAAAGGTGGGGAGACATGGGCGATAATGGCGGCTCATCTCATGGAAACTGCTCCACTCAGACTTCAAACACACAACCATACTTCAGTTTCTAAGCACCCATTCATGGCTGAGGCCGACGTCTCATGTGATGGACACTTCAATTTCCTATTGGTACGTGTATATAGGCTTCCTCCCCTGCCCCTTTTCTCTCACTCTCTCTGATCCAGTGACACAAATCTTCAGCATCGCCCGCAGGATCCGTAGAAGCATGGGGGCGAATGGCCTTGCTAGCAGCACCCCCGCCTCGTAGTCCTCTTCGCTGGCCACGGCTGGTGGTGGCGGCACAACCCAGAAGCCGTGGCTGTTCGTCGGGCTTGGGAACCCCGGTAGGATGTACAATCTAATGGGGTTAAGCACCATCAACAAGGAGAGGTGGAGGCTTGAGGTAGCTACTAATGTTTCAATCCTACTAGGCAGTGCCTTGCTATTCATGTCTACTACGGCAGCAGAAGGAGGAGTTCATTGCGGTGTCTAAGATGAATGCGTGATCCGTGATTCGTGGATGGCTAGTGGAAAGATTTAGTGCTGAATAGAAAATAGATCTACGGGAAGTGCATTAGTAGGATGCAAATGAAACCCGCTTTGAGGCTTACTGTCGGCGTCAAAACCGGCAGATCTCGGGTAGGGGGTCCTGAACTATGTGTCTAAGGATAGAAGGTAACAGGAGGCAGGGGACATGATGTTTACCTAGGTTCGAGCCCTCGTGATGGAGGTAAAACCCTACGTCCTGCTTGATTGACTTTGATGAGTATGGGGATTACAAGAGTTGATCTACCACGAGATCACGCCAAGTTTGCCTTCCACGCCAAGGATAGTTCCATCCGGACACAGGGGAAGCCTTATATCTTGTATCTTCACGGCCCACCAGTCCGGCCCATGTCGCATAGCCCGGACGCTTGGGGACCCCCTAATCCAGGACTCCCTCAGTAGCCCCAGAACCAGGCTTCAATGACGATGTGTCCGGCGCGCAGATTGTCTTCGGCATTGCAAGGCGGGTTCCTCCTCCGAATACTCCAAAGTAGTTGATCAAAAGAACTATATCCGGCTCTGCACAATAGTTGCAACCCTGGCCCTCGAGGGCAAAACACTTTTAAAAATACATTATGTCTTCTGACAATTTTTTCGATGAGGTATTGTGTTCTAGCCTTATTATTATTTCGAACCGTTTTCCAACCTCCCGTTTCGCGTTTTGAGACGCAGTATTCATTGACACGTCTTGTCCAAGCAGAGATCGTGTCCCCTTATTGCGGGGTTCTCATCAATACGGATTTGGGTAATCCAACAGTGCCACTCGCACGACTCCTGGGGAGTAGGCGAGTTTTAAGGCTCGTGGAGGGATGTTTGATATTCATTGCCTTTATAAGGAGACAACGATCCACCTTTTTACCCCACGCCTTCTTCCTCCTCAGTCCATCTACTCTCAAGCTCCAGCGCCCAAGCTTCAACCCTTTCCGTCCCCAACAAACACTCCAACCATGTCCGGATCTGGAGCACAGGGCAAGTGGATGGCCTCCTCAATCACGGAGGAGCACATCAAAGAACTCCGGGAGGCGGGGTATTTAGCCAAGGAAATCACCGTCGGCTCCCTGCCAAAAAGCAGGTCATTCCCACACTAGAGCCCAACAAGAGGGTAGTATTCATTCCCCACTTCCTTCGCGGGCTAGGGTTTCCTCTCCACCCTTTCATCCGTGGACTCATGTATTACAGATATGTCTCCGTCGTATCTACTTTTCCAAACACTTTTGCCCTTGTTTTGGACTCTAACTTGCATGATTTGAATGGAACTAACCCGGACTGACGATGTTTTCAACAGAATTGCCATGGTGTTATTTATGTGCAGAACCAAAAGTTCTCAGAATGACCTGAAACTTTATGGAGACTATTTTTGGAAATAATAAAATATCCAGGCAAAAGATCAAGACCAGGGGGCCCACACCCTAGCCACGAGGGTGGGAAGCGCGCCTGCCCCCCTGGGCGCGCCCCCTACCCAGTGGGCCCCCTGGAGCTCCTCCGACCTCAACTCCAACTCTATATATTCACTTTCGGGGAGAAAAAACCAGAGAGAAGATTTCATCGCGTTTTACGATACGGAGCCGCCGCCAAGCCCTAAAACCTCTCGGGAGGGCTGATTTGGAGTCTGTTCGAGGATCCGGAGAGGGGAATCCATCGTCATCGTCATCATCAACCATCCTCCATCACCAATTTCATGATGCTCACCGCCGTGTGTGAGTAATTCCATCGTAGGCTTGCTGGACGGTGATGGGTTGGATGAGATTTATCATGTAATCGAGTTAGTTTTGTTAGGGTTTGATCCCTAGTATCCACTATGTTCTGAGATTGATGTTGCTATGACTTTGCTATCCTTAATGCTTGTCACTAGGGCCAGAGTGCCATGATTTTAGATCTGAACCTATTATGTTTTCATCAATATATGAGAGTTCTTGATCCTATCTTGCAAGTCTATAGTCACCTACTATGTGTTATGATCCGGCAACCCCGAAGTGACAATAATCGGGACCACTCCCTGTGATGACCGTAGTTTGAGGAGTTCATGTACTCACTATGTGTTAATGCTTTGGTCCGGTACTCTATTAAAAGGAGGCCTTAATATCCCTTAGTTTCCGCTAGGACCCCGCTGCCACGGGAGGGTAGGACAAAAGATGTCATGCAAGTTCTTTTCCATAAGCACGTATGACTATATTCAGAATACATGCCTACATTACATTGATGAATTGGAGCTAGTTCTGTGTCACCCTAGGTTATGAGTGTTACATGATGAACCACATTCGGCATAATTCTCTATTACCGATCCATTGCCTATGAGCTTTCCATATATTGTTCTCTGCTTATTTACTTTTCCGTTGCTATTGTTACAATCACTACAAAATACCAAAAACATTACTTTTGTTATCATTACCTTTTGCTACCGTTACCACTACTATCATATTACTTTGCTACTAAATACTTTGCTGCAGATATTAAGTTTCCAGGTGTGGTTGAATTGACAACTCAGCTGCTAATACTTGAGAATATTCTTTGGATCCCCTTGTGTCGAATCAATAAATTTGGGTTGAATACTCTACCCTCGAAAACTGTTTCAATCCCCTATACTTGTGGGTTATCAAGACTATTTTCTGGCGCCGTTGCCGGGGAGCATAGCTCTATTCTTTGAGTCACTTGGGATTTATATCTGCTTATCATTATGAAGAACTTGAGCGATCCAAAAACCAAGATTTATCCCTCAACTACGAGGGGAGGTAAGGAACTGCCATCTAGCTCTGCACTTGATTCACCTTCTGTTTTGAGTAAGCTTGCGACACCTAAACCTGCTTCTGCCATTCATTCTGATATGTCGCATGTTATTGATGATGCCACTTCTGCTATGCATGATACTTATGATGAAACTACTTCTATGCTTGATACTACTGTGCCACTTGGTGAATTTCTTGATGAACAACTTGCTAGGGCTAGAGAAAATGAAATTATTGAAACTGATAATATTGACGAAAGTGATGATGAAGACTCTCCCCCTAATAAATATGAATTGCATGTTGTTCCTGAGGGTTATGTTATGGATGAAGAAGCTACTGGAGCTATTTTAGCTTGCAATAATAGATATGATCTAAAGAGGTTATTAGCTAAATGGAAGCAGCAATCCCTTAATCCTAGAATGAAACCTGACCCTGCTTTTGCTACTTCACCTATCTGTGTTACTGATAAGGATTATGAATTCTCTGTTGATCCTGATATAATTACTTTGGTTGAATCTGATCCTTTTTATGGCTATGAATCTGAAACTGTTGTGACACATATTACGAAATTAAATGATATAGCTACCCTATTCACTAATGATGAGAGAACTTGTTACTTTTATATCCTGAAAATATTCTCATTCTCATTAAAGGGTGATGCTAAGATATGGTTTAATTCTCTTGATCCTGGTTGTGTGCGTAGCCCCAGGATATGATTTATTACTTCTCTGCCAAATATTTCCCTGCTCATAAGAAACAAGTTGCCTTAAGGGATATATATAATTTTGTGCAAATTGAAGAAGAGAGTCTCCCACAAGCTTGGGAGAGGCTTCTCCAATTACTTAATGCTTTGCCTGATCATCCTCTTAAGAAAAATGAAATACTTGATATCTTTTATAATGGATTAACCGATGCTTCCAGAGATTACCTGGATAGTTGTGTTGGTTCTGTTTTCAGGGAAAGAACATCGGATGAAGCTGGAATTCTTTTAAATAAGATGTTGACTAATGAAAATAATTGGACACTTCCTGAGCCTATTTCTAAACCAACTCCGAAGAAAAGAGGTGTTCTATTTCTCAGTCCTGAAGATATGCAAGAGGCAAAGAAAGCTATGAAAGAAAAGGGTATTAAAGCTGAAGATGTTAAGAATTTACCTCCTATTGAAGAAATACATGGTCTTAATTTACCGCCTATTGAAGAAACACATGGTCTTGATAACCCAACACAAGTAGTAAAGGTAAGTTCTCTCTATAGATATGATAAAGCTGAAATTCCATTTACTAAGTTTGCTAGCCCATGCTTAGATGAGTTTGACAAATTTATGGTTAAGCAAGAAGACTCCAATGATTATTTTGGTAGAGAATTAAAATGCAGTGCTGATATGCTTGAACACTAGGGTGATTATATGGCTAATGTCAAAGGTGAACTTAAACTTAATAGTAAACATGCTTCTATGGTTACCACTCAAGTAGAACAAGTACTTAAAGCTCAAAATGATTTGCTCAATGAATAGTAAGAATAATGATTTTGCTGTTAGAGTGGCTACTAGAACTGGTAAAATGACTCAGGAACCTTTGTATCCTGAAGGCCACCCTAAGAGAATTGAGCAAGATTCCCAAAGAAATAATATAGATGCACCTAGTCCTTCTAAAAGGAAGAAAAAGAAGAATGATAGGACTTTGCATGCTTCTAGTGAACCTATTACTGAAACACCTGAGAATCCAAATGATATTTCTATTTCTGATGCTGAAACGCAATCTGGTAATGAACCTGAAACTAGTGATAATGTTAATGATAATGTTCATGTTGATGCTCAACCTAGCAATGATAATGATATAGAAACTGAACCTGCTGTTGATCTTGATAACCCACAATCAAAGAATCAACGTTATGATAAGAGAGACTTTGTTGCTAGGAAACATGGTAAAGAAAGAGAACCATGGGTTCAGAAACCCATGCCTTTTCCTCCCAAACCATCCAAGAAAAAGGATGATGGGGATTTTGAGTGCTTTGCTGAAATGATTAGACCTATATTTTTGCGTATGCGATTAACTGATATGCTTAAAATGAATCCTTATGCTAAGTACATGAAAGAAATTGTTACTAATAAAAGAAAGATACCGGAAGCTGAAATTTCCACCATGCTTGTTAATTATACTTTTAAGGGTGGAATGCCAAAGAAACTTGGAGATCCAGGAGTACCCACTATACCATGCTCCATTAAAAGAAACTATGTTAAAACTGATTTATGTGATCTTGGTGCCGGTGTTAGTGTTATGCCTCTCTCTTTATATTGTAGACTTGATTTGAATAAGTTGACACCTACTAAAATATCTTTGCAAATGGCTGATAAATCAACTGTTATACCTGTCGGTATTTGTGAGGATGTGCCTGTTGTGGTTGCAAACGTTACTATTTTAACGGACTTTGTTATTCTTGATATTCCCGAGGATGATAGTATGTCTGTTATTCTTGGAAGACCCTTTTTGAATGCTGCACGGGCTGTTATTGATTGCACCAAAGGCAATGTCACTTTTCATGTTAATGGTAATGAGCATACGGTACACTTTCCGAGGAAACAACCTCAAGTTCATAGTATCAATTCTATTGGAAAAAATCCATCGATTATTTTTGGAGGTTTTAAATTTCCTCTACCTACTGTCAAGAAGAAATATGATATTCTTATTGTTGGCGATGTGCATATCCCCGTTGAGGTAACCTAGTGTTATTCAAAAATTCTCCGGTTCCATGTTACTCGGAATGAGTTTATTAACAAGACTTGATCAACCTTGTTAATGGATTCCTTTTGATGATCATGAGATGGATGAATTTAGAAAACACAACTCTCTGTACCCTCCTTTTACTCTCTGTTATTCATATTAAATAAAGTAAAAATAGTTTTTCCTGTCTGTTTTCTGATTATCCGTGCAATATAAAAATACCCTAAAAATAAAAGTTCTCCAAATGCCCTGAAATTTAAATATGATTTTTTCTGGAATATTTGAGAATATTTGGCACTGAGAACACAGCAAGGGGGGCATCCACCTGGCCACGAGGGTGGAGGGCGCGCCCCCTGCCTCGTGGGCCCACGGTGGCCCTCCTCCACTTATTCCTGCACCCACACACTCCTTCTTCCTCCCACAAACACCATTATCCAGCCCAAGCACGAGTTCTAGCTCATTTTGCTACGATTTTCGATCTCCTTGCTCAAAGCACCTCTCACAAAACTGCTTTGGGGGATTGTTCCTTGGTATGTGACTCCTCTAATGGTCCAGTTAGTTTTTGTTCAAGTGCTTTATTCATTGCATATTTTTGCTGACTAGGTGACCATGTTCTTGAGCTTTCATGTCAAATTTATGTGGTTCCAAGTAGTTTTGATGCATGATATAGGCTCTAGGCACTTGTAGGAGTAGTTGCTATCAATTTTGTTGAGTTTGGTTCACTTATATTTGAAGTTACTAAAAATTTCAGAATTTTTCAAAAAATAATGAAGAGATTTTTGAGGGGCTCATCGAGCCGAAGCTCGAAGGAAAAGCAAAATGAAGAAGCAAAGAAGCCCAAATATAATCTGCCTCGCATCACGGAGGTTCAGCCGTGTGAATGGCCTTGTGATGATTTCTTGAGAGCAGTTGGGGTTTATGATGATTTCTTTGAATTGGCTGAGAATGCAGGCCTCACCGCCTTCCTCTGTGACCAGCGCGAACAGTATCTCTTACTCACCAATATCTTTGTGCAAAACTTTTCATTTCCATGCTAGGAGCTCACCACCTACGGTGGAGTTTTATTAATATGATGAGCATAAGGAGATGTCACTTCATGATTTTTGTCAGGTTTGTTTGATCCCTTTCGAGGGCATCATAGAAGAACCACATCGCAGCGATGTGGATGGGTTTATTGATACCATCACTGTAGGGGAAACGAGGAAGGTTTCCGATGCACGAACTACTAGCATATACTTTCCTGTTCTACATTACTTTGTTATATTTGCTAGTAGATGCTTAATTGGGCGCGGAAATTGTGGAAACCTGAGTGCCCCTGATATTGTTATTTTGTGCCACGCCCTATTTTGTGATGATACATTTAGCATGGGTGCTATTATTGCAAAGCGGTTAAATCTTAACCATACTAAGGGCCCAGTCTTTGGAGGCATCTTCGCCTCGCGCCTAGCTGCACATTTTAACATACCTATTAGGCATTATGAGAAGGAAGAAAAAATTGCTGCCTCCTGTTTATTTAGATTATAAGCGTATGGTAGCACATGATTTTATTGTTATGAATAGGGGAAATGAGCTCAAATACAAATTGTTCTTTGATAAACATCATCTTGAGACTATTACCATGCCTGCTCCTTCCTTGTTTGATTTATCTACAGGAAAGTACCTTGTTCTGTTGGAGGCTATTCATGCCACCTGGAACCCTACATCAGCCACAGAGCCAGAGTCCGAACCACAAGTTGATCCTCCACGATAGTCTAATTACCAGTTGGATCCGGAGATGATTGCCAACCAGTGGAAATTAGAGTCTTCTTCTTCACAGTATGACCCCAACTATTACTTTGGGTATCCGCCAGGCCAGCCATGGCCATAGACCAACTTAGGCCAAAAGCCTAAGCTTGGGGGAGTACGTATTTCTCACCGACATTATATTCATGTTAACACACTCATTGCTAGATGTCAGTGCTCATACTTTTTCATTGTATCATCCATGCTAGTTTATTTTCTCTTTTTATGCTTTCTTCTTGTATGTTTAATAAACCTTAAGAAAAACCAAAAAATTAGTTGTAGCATTTAGCTAGTTTTAATTTCCATGCTTGTAGTAGTAATTAAAAAGAAAACCCAAAAAGATTTCATGTTCTTCTTTTGCTTGTTGGGAGCTTTCCCGTGTAAATAGTTTTATTTCATTTCTTTTCTTTGGGGGTCGGTAGGAGAAGACCATAATTAAATTGTTGAAGTGGCTCTTATATGCATTATTGTTGATCTGACAAAAGAGCCCATATTGCCTTGTCTTCTCCGGTTTATTGAATGCTTGCAGATTCCAGCTTAGTCCAATGCATGTGCATTATTATTATTATCCACATCGTTCGGTCGTGCAAGTGAAAGGCAATTATGACGATATATGATGGACTGACTGAGATGAGAAAAGCTGGTATGAACTCGACCTCTCTTGTTTTTGTAAATATGATTAGTTCATCATTCCTGATTCAGCCTATTATGAATAAACATGTTTGCAATGACAACTAGAGATCATAGTTTCTTATGCCATGGTTAATTAGCTAGGAGCTTATAATGGTTTACCTTGCGTGCCAACATGCTATTAAAATGGTTGTGATGTGGTATGATAGGGTGGTATCCTCTTTTGAATGATTCGAGTGGCTTGACTTGGCACATGTTCACTGAAAGTGCGTTATATCGACTAGAGGCGGGGGGGGTGAATAGGCGATTTTTATGAAAGTCTTCAGAACATAGAAGTTTTGAAGACAAACGATAAAATTAAACCTATTACCATGCAGCGGAAGGTAGACTACACTAGGCAAACCATAGTCAAGTATTCAATGAAGTGAAAGCACAAAGACTAATAGCAGCTAGGTAGTAAGAATCAAGTAGGGAGATACTGTGAAGCCAAACAGAACACGCAGTCATTCAGTGAAGACAAATGATAGATCAAACATACAATGACTTCACAAGGAGTAACAGTAAGTAAAGTGAAGTGAAGATGAAACCAGTGACTCGTTGAAGACAATGATTTGTTGAACCAGTTCCAGTTGCTGTGACAACTGTACGTCTGGTTGGAGCGGCTAGGTATTTAAACCTTAGGACACACAGTCCCGGACACCCAGTCCTGAACACGCAGCTCAAGACACCCGGTCCTCACCGTATTCTCCTTGAGCTAAGGTCACATAGACCTCGCCCAATCACTCTGGTAAGTCTTCAAGGTAGACTCCCAAACCTTCACAGACTTTGTTCACTGGCAATCCACAATGTCTCTTGGAAGCTCAGAACGCGACGCCTAACCGGCTGGAGGATGCACAGTCCTCAAGTGTAATAAGTCTTCAGATCACACAGACAAGAAGACTTAAGTGATGCCCAATTCTCTCTAGCTCTGGTGGTTAGGGCTTTATCCTCGCAAGGAATTCTCTCTCAAAGGCTTCGAGGTGGGTTGCTCTCAAACGACAAAAGTTGTGCTTTCAATCTGAGCAGCCAACCGTTTATGGTTGTAGGGGGTGGGCTATTTATAGCCACTTGGCAACCCGACCTGATTTGTCCGAAATGACCCTGGGTCACTAAGGAACTGACACGTGTTCCAACAGTCAGATTTCAAACTCACATGGCAAATTTACTTGGGCTACAAGCAAAGCTGACTTGTCCGACTCTGGACAAGATTCGCTCTCATAGTATTCACTCGAAGACATAGGTTTTTGGTTTAGGCATCACTTCAGTCATTCTGACTGGTTCTCTTGGACCCCACTTAACAGTACGGTGGTTCCTATGACTCAACACAAAAGAAAAAGAACTATGAAAGATCTAAGTCTTCGAGCTCCATAGGCTTCATATAGTGTCTTCTCTTGTCATAGTATTCAATGTGAATATCTTCATATACCACCTTTGACTTCAATGTCTTCATACATTTTTAGGGGTCATCTCTGGCAGTAAAACCGAATCAATGAGGGACTTCTACCTGTGTTATCCTGCAATTCTCACAAACACATTAGTCCCTCAACTAGGTTTGTCGTCAATACTCCAAAACCAACTAGGGTGGCACTAGATGCACTTACAATCTCCCCCTTTTTGGTGATTGATGACAACCTAGTTGAAGTTTTCAATGGGGAATATAATCTGTGAAATTGTAAAGGATAAGGAATTGTCTTCATAAGTTGCAAGGTCTCCCCCTGAAGATGTGCATATAAGTTAATTTGCTTTTGGAATGCGAATGCACATGGCAGGTTGTACTTGTGGAGATCCACTTCAACTTATAATGACAATCCACTATGCATGTGAAAGTATATGAAGATAATGACATGCATAATGGAAAATGGACGTCTGCAGAATGAGCTAAGTGCGGAATTTATCGTCGCACATGCGGAATTTATCTTCGCAAAACAAGGTGGCAAATAAGTAGCAGACGACCATCTAGTTTAAGTGATACAACTCATAAGAACCAAATGTAGCAGAAACGAGAGTTGTAAGCACGAAGCAAAATATAAAGCACCCGCCCATATGGACCCACTTGAAGACTATCAATCTCATATGCTTCTCCCCCTTTAGTCAGTAATGACCAAAAAGGTTTGAAGACATAGAGCCTCTACTCGTTCCCATGAGGAGTAGGAGAAGTAGCAGGGTTGTTGGTCTTGTTTGGCGGTGCAGAAGAGCTTGGAGGTGCTGAAGGAGGTGGCGGTGAAGTAGCATCGTCTTCTTCCTCAATAATTCTGGCAGTCACTGTGGCAGCAGAGGAAGAGAACTCAGAGTCTTCAAGGGATGGAGTTCCTAGCAGCACAGCCCTTCGAGGAGGTGTGGAGTCAAACTTGAATCTCTTAGAGAAGCCATCCTCTTGAAGATCAGCTTCAGAACACATCATCATGAGCCCTTTCCATGTGCGGTGACAGGTTTCATGGGCAACGAAAGCATTCTTGGTGGCAAGATTTCGAGTGCGATTAACATCCACCAAGAGGCTTTTCATCTGACGCTTCAGCTAGTCATGATGCCTATCCTATTTCTGATGTAGAGCCACAAGAAGCTCTCGGTCGTTGAGAACACGAGTGCGCTTCTTGGGTCTTGGAGCAGTGGCACTATCAGTGGCTTCAGTGGAAGCAGGGTGTGGTGCACGTGTAGTGCAAGCCAAAGGATACACCCGAGAAACTGCTTCAACGCCTTCAACATTCTGAGTAAAACTCTGATGGTCTGCATTCTGAAGACTTAGAGGTTGCTTGGCAGGCTCAGAATATATGGCTTCAGTAGACATGTCCATGTCAGGCAAGAAGATCCGATGGTTGCGGGCTGAGGGCTGATACGAGATGGCGGAGTGTAGCTTGATCAGCCTCATGACCCAAGGGGCGTAGAACTTCAAACCAAACAGATCAATGCCTGATGCAGCAAGTTGGCGTATGAAGAAGTCCTATGCATTGAAGCATTTGCCATGAAGTATATAGAAGACCAAAGTCTTCATTGCACCCTGAAGCTTGGCATTTGGAGAGTGCCCTTTGATAGGCCAAAGAGTTCGCCTGATGATGTGATAGATGGTTCTGGGCAGGTATTCAAGGTCTTCAACGAAGAACTCTGTGGGATAAGCAGCATCTTGGGGCAATGGCTTCATCATGCTGAGCATTTGACTCATATCAGGTTCTGGCCGCTGAAAGATGCTCTCAATAGCTTCAGCATGCAGCTGACAGCCTTGCTCGAAGAGATCGCCAGGAGTGGGCAGGCCAGTGAGCTCAATGATGTCAAATGCATTGGCTTCATGATGAACATTGCCAGTCATCCACTCCAGGACCCAAGTCTTCGGATCTCTGCTGTACCCTTTGATGTGAAGTGTGGCATATAATTGTAGCAGCAGCTCTTCATTCCAATGCTCTTCATCAGTAACAAACTGCAGTAGACCCACTTGCTTGAAGCAATCCAACGCTTCTTCTAGACAGGGCAGACCAGCTATAGCTTCAACGTCAAGGCGCTTGTGTGGGAAGATGCGACCTTGGTTGTAAAGAATGCAAGAGTAATAGCTTCACTGAGGATAGCTCCAGAACCGATCAGATGATATCCTTTCCCTTGAGTAGGGGTTCCTAGAGCTATTGAAGAACGTGTTGTCTGCCCTGAAGCCATTGATGTTGAAGGAGCCAGGTGCTGATGCAGGACCTAGAAACCTTGGCAGTCTTGGAATTGGCTTCTGGACCTGAGGTCTGTGCTCAACATGATAGTTGAATTGGGGACCGGCAGCAGACTCAGGAACAGAAGTGGCGGGATCAGTGGCTTCGCTGTCTTCTGAAGCTTTTGCTGGGGAGGGCTCCACATTAGCTTCATTGGGGGTTGTGGCAGCCTCACGATTTTCGTCCTCCACTTGACTAGCTGGAGGGTCGGTCACAAGCACATTCTTCTGGAGAACTGCTTCTTGGTGGAACAGGGGAGTGGGATCTTGTGGTACTTCTTCTTCTACGGCTGTTGCAGCCGGAATGTCTTCAGCAGAGACTTGAGGCCTTGGACCTTTGTGAAGCCTGCGGAGCACAGACGACGCCTATGGAGTTGGAGTGGGCTGGGCCTCATAATCTTCTTCCTCTTATGGGCGATCCGCCCATGAAGCATCCTGTGCAATTGGCGTCAGTGGACGACCAATGCTGATAAGTTCGTTGTTTTCAAACTGAGGAAGGACTACATCATCTTCTACATTGTCATGATGACCAATGTCTTCAGCAGCGATGGGATCAGCTGCTGGAATGTCTTCAGCTTCAGGAGCCTCTGTGGAAGCAGGCTCATGAACTGTCAATTGACGTTCTGCGTCAGGATGAACCATAGAAATGGGTTCAACTATCAAGGGCTCTGTGGGAGCAGCCCGAGCTTTCTTGGTCTTTCTCTTTTTCTTGGTGGGGGCAGTAGGAGAGGCTTCAGAGTGTTTCCTCTTCCTGGCTTCAGCCTCAGCAATTCTTGTCTTCTTGAGCTCTGAAGCTGTTGACCAGCTTTTTGGCTTCGAGCCAGTCAGTCTAGTTGGGAAGACAATCGGAACTGCTTCTTGCCTTGGTGCATCAGGTTCAGCCGTAGCAGGCTTCTTCTTCTTCTTTGAGGCCATCCTGGGGTCGATGCCAGGACGCCCAAGTGCCTTGCGCTTCTCAGCCTCATTATAGGCTTGCACACATCTGTCAGCCAGAGTCTTCATTCGCTCATGCGAACCCTGAGCTTCTGCACGCTTCTTCACAAAGGCTTCCTTGAGCTCGTGCATCATTGTCTTGAAGTTCTTCACTTCTTGCACGCTGAGCTTGGCCATATGCTTCTTGAACTGAGCCTTTTCATAGTCAATTTTCTGCTTCAGTTCAACAATGCGTTGGGCAATAGAAAGTTCTGAAGCAATGGCGCCTTGGAAGGCGACACTGAGGCCAATGGGTAGCTGCAGATCTTCAAAGCTGATGTTTGGCGTGTCAAACCACTCGTCAATGAAGTTGTGGATGATGGTGACATCAAAGAGAGGCAGATCATTGAAGATTTCTACTTCTTCTTTGCTCTTGATGAGTTGCTCAAGAGCGTCATCTGCAAGATCTTCATCACTTGACAGATCAATGTCGTCATTGCGCAAAATGGCAGCAGCTGTTAGCTCTTTGCCAGTGTGAGACAGAGGCATCTTGGCCTTCTGGGGCTTGGAGACGCGTGATAAGTCTTCAGACTGCACACTGTCTTCAGGAGGTGCAGTTGCCAATGGCTTCGCCCTTGAGATTTTTGGTGAAGGGGCCGGCTTTGAAGCTTTTGGCTTCTTCAACTGCTTTGGCTTCGGCACTGCACGCGCGTCATCAGACTCAGTGTCAGCTACAGGCTCATTCACTCCAGTCCCTTGAACCAAGATGTAGGTGATGAGGCCTTCAAGGTTGGCGAAAGGACCGATGACATTGGGTTCTGCATGTCGTGTGCCATCTGCCCTTGGAGATGAGGGACCAGGGTTGAAGTCTAACCCAAAAGTCTTCTTGTTCTGCTTCGCTGAGTTCTGAGCAAACTGGAAGTTGCGCTTGAACAGATTGTCGTCACGACACCATAGCAGTGACGACGAGTGTGCATCAGCAGGCTGTGGTCCACGGACCATGCATGGATAGAAGCCTTGGGCAATGGCTTCATCTCTGGACCTGGGTAGAAGATTCTTGAATAGGATGTCACCCCACAGTCTCTTGATGGCATTTTTCTCAGCATACTTCTGGGTCACAAATCTGTATTTGAACCATTGTTCTTCCCAATATCTTCGAATCCATTGGATTCGGGTCTTGCATTGACTGTAATCCTCTTCAGGATCTGTCTTGTACATTTCTGAGAGTTCATCAGGCAGATCTCTGGAGGTCTCACCACGACGCTTTCTGCCACCCTTCCTTGCTGCTTTCTCTGAAGCCATAAACTTTAACTTGAAAGGCTTCAAGACGTTCAAAGGCTTCAAAGGTTTTCGTTTGCTGGACCAACAGGAACTGGCTTCGAGAGAATTTATGTGATGCTGTAAGAATTCTGCAAATAAATGCAGACTATGAGAACCAAAGGATTCTCCCACGGACATGTACCTGTGACAGCATTAAGGTGCAAGGGAAGGGGAAGAGGTCATATGCATTCTCAGAAGATTTTGAAGATAAATCTGTTTAGAAGACACTGACCTCATCGTGCGAAGACATTCACTCATAGATAAGAAGTTGGTTCCAGATTTGTACGAATCCACGGATCAGTACAAGTGAGGAATCTAACTACTTTGTGAAGCACAAGTGAATATACTAGGCATGTTATGAGATGCAATATGAGAGAGATCTAGCTTGTGTGAACAGAAACTGCTTGTGGTAGAAAGTGACAGATCAATAGGATCAATGGTGTTGTAAAAAGGGAGTTTTATTTACCACACTGAGAACTTCTAGACGGAGTGGGAGATGAGGCCGAGCAGTTCACTCTTCCATGCCCTAACTTGGCGACGGAGGACACCTACGGCGACGGCGGAGAGGATGATGTTCGCGGTCGGCGTGAACACGGCGTCGGAGAGGTTGCGGCAGCGAAGCGCTTCGTCGCCGGCATCGTCGAGAGCTAGCGGTGGCGCTAGGGTTCGTGTGAGGGTGGAAGAAGAGATAATGACCGCTGTGAGTGTGTATTTATAGGCACAGGGGCGGCACTGTGCTATTACACAGGTGCCCCTGGCGATTCGCATCTGAGGAACACGTGGCCATTATGCGGAATTTTGGGGTTTGTTCCACGTCCCACGCACGCCTGGATTGTCGGGTGGTCGTTCCTACTTCTCCAGATTTCATGTGGAGGAATGAGCATTGAAAACGGACTTAATGGTTGTCTCTGTATCTTCTGCTGACAAGGACGCAGAGAAGACATTCGACAGTTTCAATAGAATGCATATGACTTGGAGAGATAGAGTTTGAGATAGAAAGCATAGAGAGGTTAGGGTCCGATCACATTCACTTAGTTCAAAAGATTCAACACGAAGACATAGCTATAAGTGAATGTTGTAAAGGACAGAACACTAGTATATATATATATATATATATATATATATATATATATATATATATATATATATATAATCAACATAGTGAAGATAATCATGAAAATATGTTGAGATCGAAGCCAAACCAAATGTGAAGACATTGCAAGGTAACGCCATGAGTGAAACACTTCAAAATAGAACGTTTGGTGGTGGCGTTACCCACCGTATAGGAAGTATTAGACCCAGACACGGCGCACAATTATCGTGGCGCTCCGAAGTCAAATTCCACATTAATGTATTCACACTTAGAATGTATGTCTTCATTGATTGAAGATATATTTTACTTTGTGTGTTGCACATCTAAGTCATCAATATGCATAAGGGTTAGGATGTGTGCCTGATCACAGGACATTTGAGGATTCCAGGATATTTAGCTCACACCGTAACTTGCAAAACCTCTTCTCATCCAAGGGCTTGGTGAACATATCTGCCAATTGCTCTTCAGTGTTGACATGTATGATATCAATGTCTTCCTTCACAACATGATCTCTGAGAAAGTGATGACGAATTTCAATGTGCTTTGTCTTCGAGTGCTGAACTGGGTTGTTGGCAATCTTGATGGCGCTTTCGTTGTCGCGGTAAAGTGGCACTTGCTTCAGATGAATGCCATAGTCCTTGAGTGTTTGCTTCATCCACAGAAGCTGAGCGCAGCAAGATCCAGCAGCAATGTATTCAGATTCAGCAGTGGAGAGAGATACACAGTTCTGCTTCTTTGAAGACCAACATACAAGTGATCGTCCCAGAAAGTGACATGTGCCTGATGTAGACTTGTGATCAACTTTGACACCAGCATAATCAGCATCCGAGAATCCAACCAGATCAAACTCTGAGCCCTTTGGATACCATAATCCTAGAGTTGGGGTGTGAGCCAAATATCGAAGAATTCGCTTCACAGCTAAGTGATGCGACTCCTTTGGTGCCGCTTGAAATCGAGAACACATGCAAACACTAAGCATAATATCTGGCCTAGATGCACATAGATAAAGTAAAGAACCAATCATGGAGCGGTATACCTTTTGATCGAACTCTTTACCATTGTCGTCAGGACCCAGATGATGTTTGGCTGGCATTGGTGTTGTGAAGCCTTTGCAGTCTTGCATACCGAACTTCTTCAGGCAATCTTTGAGATACTTCTCTTAAGATATGAAGATGCCATTGCGTTGTTGTCGTATTTGAAGACCGAGGAAGAACTTTAGCTCTCCCATCATAGACATCTGATATTGCTCTTGCATCATATATCCAAACTCTTCACTGTACTTCTGATTGGTGCAGCCGAAGATAATGTCATCCACATATATTTGGCACACAAACAGTTCACCATCATATGTCTTCATGAAAAGAGTGGGGTCTAGGGAACCATATATGAAGCCTTTGCTCTTCAGGAAGTATTTGAGTGTGTCATACCAGGCCCGAGGGGCTTGTTTGAGGCCATACGGTGCCTTGTTGAGCTTGTATACCATGTCAGGATGTTTTGGATCTTCAAAGCCAGGTGGTTGTGCAACATACACTTCTTCTTCAATCTTGCCATTGAGAAAGGCACTCTTCACATCCATTTTATATAGAAGTATGTTATGATGATTTGCATAGGCCAGCAGTATGCGTATGGCTTCAAGTCTAGCCACAGGAGCAAATGTTTCATCGAAGTCAATGCCTTCCACTTGAGTATATCCTTGAGAAACGAGACGAGCTTTGTTTCTGACAACTTGACCATGCTCATCTTGCTTGTTGCGGTATATCCATTTGGTGCCTATTATATTGTGCTTCCGTGGATCAGGACGCTTAACCAGTTCCCATACATTATTCAGCTCAAACTGTTGAAGCTCTTCTTGCATAGCTTGAATCCATTCAGGTTCCATGAAGGCTTCTTCAACTTTCTTGGGTTCTGCTATTGAGACGAATGCGAAGTGCCCACAGAAATTTGCTAGCTGAGTTGCCCTTGAACGAGTGAGTGGACCAGGTGCATTGATGCTATAAATTATTCTTTCAATCTGCACTTCATTGGCAACGCGATGATGTACAGGGCGAAGACTTTGCTCTTGCTGTTCATTGTCGTTGTTGGAAGGAATGTCTTCAAGCTGAGCATTGTCTTCATGTTGATTAGTTGCTGAAATGATAAGTTCTTCTTCAGGATGAGCTTCAGAAGGTATAATTTCTCCAGTTCCAATTAGCTTGATTGATTCACTGGATGGAACTTCATCTAGCACATTTGGCAGCTGCTCTCTTTGTGAACCGTTGGTCTCATCGAACCACACATCCACTGTTTCAACCACTTTGTAATGAAAAAGATTGAAGACTCTGTAGGAGTGCGAATCCTTTCCATATCCAAGCATAAAACCCTCATGTGCTTTTGGTGCAAATTTTGAGGTGTGATGTGGGTCCTTGATCCAGCACCTTGCGCCAAATACTCTGAAGTAACTGACATTTGGCTTCTTGCCAGTAAGGAGCTCAAAAGATGTCTTGTTCAGTAGCTTGTGAAGATAAATACGATTGATTGTATGGCATGCAGTACCAATGGCTTCGGGCCAGAATTTTCTTGGTGTCTTGTATTTGTCTAGCATCGTTCTGGCCATCTCAATTAGTGTTCTATTCTTGCGTTCGACGATGCCATTCTGCTGTGATGTGTACGGGGCTGAGAATTCATGTGTGATGCCCAATGTATCAAGATATGTATCAAGGCCAGTGTTCTTGAATTCAGTGCCATTGTCACTTCTGATGTGCTTTATCTTGGTGCCAAAATTGTTCATAGCTCGATTGGCGAAGCGTCTGAAGACATCCTGCACTTCAGTCTTGTAAAGGATTATGTGCACCCAAGTATACCTAGAATAATCATCAATAATAACGAAGCCATAGAGGCAAGCAGTAGTAGTTAGAGTTGAGTAATGAGTGGGACCGAAAAGATCCATGTGAAGCAGTTCGAAGGGTCGAGTAGTGGTCATGATTGTCTTCGAGGGATGTTTGGCCCTCGTCATCTTCCCTGCTTCACAGGCACCGCATAAGTGGTCTTTCTTGAACTTGACGCCCTCGATGCCTATGAGCTGCTTCTTCTTCACAAGGGTGTGAAGGTTCCTCATGCCAGCATGTCCAAGCCTTCGATGCCAGAGCCAGCATTCTGAAGCCTTTGCTAGAAGACATACTGCAAGTTGTGGCCCTGCTGAGAAATCTACCATGTACAAATAATCTTTTCGATACCCTTCAAACACTAGAGACTTGTCAGATTCCATTAGTACAAGGCAACGATATTTTCCAAACATTACGATCATGTTCAAATCGCAAAGCATTGAGACAGACATTAAGTTGAAGCCAAGGGATTCAACAAGCATGACTTTATCCATGTGTTGATCCCTTGAGATTGCAACTCTACCTAGACCCAATACCTTACTTTTACCAGTGTCAGCAAATGTGATGTGGCTCTTGTCGGATGGACGTAAGGTTGAGTCCATAAGAAGACTTCTTTTGCCAGTCATGTGATTTGTACACCCACTGTCAATAATCCATTCTAAAGACGCTGGTGTCGTACCCTACAGTGCAGTTAGGGGGATAGGCTTCACCAAGAGCATTGTGAAGCAAAAACATTTGACAAACCAGTGGGTTATGAAAGCTTAGATCCAGGTTAGGACTAATAGGGAGAGTAGCAAGCGATTCAGGTACGAAGTACATAGTAAGACCATTTGGGCATTTGTTCTTGCGCCCTACAAGATGTTTAAGGTCCCCAGCAATGGCGTCAGACGATTTTGGTTTTCTGCTAGAGACCTTTCCCTGCAAAAGAGAGTTAAGCTTTCTTAGCCACCCACATCTTCAAGGGTGGCTTAGAAGCAATTAGTCTAAGTGCAGCATCTGAGAATTTTGGCTTTGAAGCCCTAGCAAACAGTCTTGCAGGCGGACAATAGTACTCATAAGAATAAGCAGAATAGTTCTTGGTCTTATGAACATGGCGGTTTGATGAACCGCTCTCATATTCATATGCCTGAGTGTGGTTTCCCTGCAAAATGTTTGCGTTAGTGCGACTCAGGTGAGTCCTCTGTCTGTATGAAGCCTTTGGACCATATGAAGCCTTTGGTCTGAGGTTTGTCTTCTTCACGTCAGGTGTCATGATGACATTCATAGGAAGACTCTCCAGACACCTTTTCGGAACCCAGATCTTCTTCATAGGTGGTCCATTCCTGCAGTTAGTACTAATCTACCTGGCAAATACTTCACCATTCTGATTCTTAAACAGTATATAGTTTGCATCAAAGGATTCATCAATGATAATGGGGTTAGCACAAGTGAATCCAGATAGATTGGATGGATCTGCTGAAAGTTCCTTTGCAGCAACCCACATGGTTTTGGAGTACTGCTCAGGTTTCCGGTAAGAGCCATCTGCATTCATTTTCCTTACGAACCCTACACCCTCTTTCCTAGGGTTTCGGTTCAGAATCTGCTTTTTCAGTACATCACATAGCGTCTGATGCCCTTTAAGACTTATGTACATCCCTGTTTCAAGCAATGTCTTCAACCTAGCATTCTCATCAGCAATAGCGATGGTATCCTCAGCAGAGGGGTTAGTTACCACATCAATAGTTGAAGATATTGCAACAGCAGTAGCAGTAGAACATTCAGCAACAGAAATAGCATTATCACGCTCAATGCATTTAATACGTGATGGTTCAAATCCTTCCTGAGCGGGACTGATCTGTTTGGCGCGAAGTGACTCGTTTTCCGTTTGAAGATCTTCATGAACCGCTCTCAATTTCTCAAGATCTTGCTTCCTTTGAAGATAATCATAGGAAAGCTTTTCATGAGTTATCGAGAGAGTTTCATGACGACTTTCAAGTTCTTGATACTTAACATGAAGATTTTTTATGTCTTCAATTAAGGATCCAGATCGAGTCATTTCAGCACCTAACAGATCATCGCTTCTGTCTAACAGTTTTTGAATATGTTCCATAGCTTTCTGTTGTTCAGTTGCAATTTTAGCAAGTGTTTTGTAGCTAGGTTTTGAACCACAATCAGAGTCATCGTCACTAGATGTTTGATAGTGAGTAGTGCGTGTGTTTACCTTCGCACCGCGTGCCATGAAGCAGTAGGTAGAAGCGGAGTAGTCCTTTTCATTTGCATCAGTGTCGGTGATGAAGTCATTGTCTTCAGTGTTGAAGATGGACTTGGCAACGTATGATGTAGCCAGACTTGCGACGCCTGAGTCGGATTCCTCCTCAGACTCCACCTCTGCCTCCTCAGAAGCAGACTCCTCCTCTGAATCCATTTCCTTGCCAACAAACGCACGTGCCTTGCCAGACGAGCTCTTCTTGTGTGATGAAGACTTTGAGGAAGACTTGGAAGAAGACTTTGAGTATTTCTTCTTCTTCTTCTTGTCGTTAGAGTCATATTCCTTGCTCTTCTTCTTCTTTTTGTTCTCATTGTCCCACTGTGGACACTCAGAGATGAAGTGGCCAAGTTTCTTGCACTTGTGACATGTTTTCTTCTTGTAGTCATGAGCAGGAGCTTCATCATTCCTTGAACTTGATCGGGAAGACTTTCTGAAGCCTTTCTTCTTGGTGAATTTTTGGAACTTCTTGACAAGCATAGCAAGTTCCCTTCCAATGTCTTTAGGATCATCAGAACTGCTGTCAGATTCTTCTTCAGATGAGGAGACAGCTTTTGCCTTCAAGGCACGAGTTCGCCCATAGTTTGGACCGTAGATATCTCTTTTCTCCGAAAGCTGAAACTCATGTGTGTTGAGCCTCTCAAGTATGTCAGACGGATCGAGTGTCTGGAAATCAGGACGTTCTTGAATCATCAGGGCCAGGATGTCAAACGAACTATCAAGTGATCTCAGCAGCGTCTTGACGACTTCGTGTTTGGTAATCTCAGTGGCGCCGAGGGCTTGAAGCTCATTTGTGATGTCAGTGAGTCGGTCAAATGTGTGCTGGACATTCTCATTTGTCATTTCGCTTGAAGCGGTTGAAGAGGTTGCGAAGGACACTGATTCTCTGATCTCTCTAGGTTGAGATGCCTTCATTGACCTTGGAGAGCCAGTCCCAGACCAGCTTGGATGTCTTCAAAGCACTCACACGGCCATACTGTCCTTTGGTCAGATGACCATAGATGATATTCTTGGCAGTAGAGTCTAGTTGAATGAATTTCTTGACATCAGCAGCAGTGACACCTTCTCCAGCCTTGGGAACGCCGTTCTCGATGACATACCATAGGTCGACGTCAATGGCTTCAAGATGCATGCGCATCTTATTCTTCCAGTAGGGATATTCAGTTCCATCGAAGACGGGGCACGCAGCGGAGACTTTAATTATCCCTGCAGTCGACATAGCTAAAACTCCAGGTGGTTAAACCGAATCACATAGAACAAGGGAGCACCTTGCTCTAATACCAATTGAAAGTGCGTTATATCAACTAGAGGGGGGGTGAATAGGCGATTTTTATGAAAGTCTTCAGCACATAGAAGTTTTGAAGACAAACGATAAAATTAAACCTATTACCATGCAGCGGAAGGTAGACTACACTAGGCAAACCATAGTCAAGTATTCAATGAAGTGAAAGCACAAAGACTAATAGCAGCTAGGTAGTAAGAATCAAGTAGGAAGATACTGTGAAGCCAAACAGAACACGCAGTCACTCAGTGAAGACAAATGATAGATCAAACGTACAATGACTTCACAAGGAGTAACAGTAAGTAAAGTGAAGTGAAGATGAAACCAGTGACTCATTGAAGACAATGATTTGTTGGACCAGTTCCAGTTGCTGTGACAACTGTACGTCTGGTTGGAGCAGCTAGGTATTTAAACCTTAGGACACACAGTCCCGGACACCCAGTCCTGAACACGCAGCTCAGGACACCTAGTCCTCACCATATTCTCCTTGAGCTAAGGTCACATAGAACTCGCCCAATCACTCTGGTAAGTCTTCAAGGTAGACTCCCAAACCTTCACAGACTTCGTTCACTGGCAATCCACAATGTCTCTTGGAAGCTCAGAACGCGATGCCTAACCGGCTGGAGGATGCACAGTCCTCAAGTGTAATAAGTCTTCAGATCACACAGACAAGAAGACTTAAGTGATGCCCAATTCTCTTTGGCTCTGGTGGTTAGGGCTTTATCCTCGCAAGGAATTCTCTCTCAAAGGCTTCGAGGTGGGTTGCTCTCAAACGACAAAAGCCGTGCTTTCAATCTGAGCAGCCAACCGTTTATGGTTGTAGGGGGTGGGCTATTTATAGCCACTTGTCAACCCGACCTGATTTGTCCGAAATGACCCTGGGTCACTAAGGAACTGACACGTGTTCCAACGGTCAGATTTCAAACTCACACGGCAACTTTACTTGGGCTACAAGCAAAGCTGACTTGTCCGACTCTGGACAAGATTCGCTCTCATAGTCTTCACTCGAAGACATAGGTTTTTGGTTTAGGCATCACTTCAGTCATTCTGACTGGTTCTCTTGGACCCCACTTAACAGTACAGTGGTTCCTATGACTCAACACAAAAGAAAAAGAACTACGAAAGATCTAAGTCTTCGAGCTCCATAGGCTTCATATAGTGTCTTCTCTTGTCATAGTCTTCAATGTGAATATCTTCATATACCACCTTTGACTTCAATGTCTTCATACGTTTTTAGGGGTCATCTCTGGTAGTAAAACCGAATCAATGAGGGACTTCTACCTGTGTTATCCTGCAATTCTCACAAACACATTAGTCCCTCAACTAGGTTTGTCGTCAATACTCCAAAACCAACTAGGGGTGGCACTAGATGCACTTACATTCACGCATGTAGTTGAAACAAAATCAACATAGCCTCTACGATATTTATGTTCATGGTGCATTATATCCTACTCATCCTTGCATTCGGTGTTGATTAATTTTAATGCATGTTAATGACTGTTGTCGCTCTCTAGCTGGTCGCTTCCTAGTCTTTTTCTAGCCTTCACATGTACTAAGCGGGAATACTGCTTGTGCATCCAACTCCATAAACCCCAAAGTTATTCCATATGAGTCCACCATACCTACCTATATATGGTATCTACCTGCCGTTCCAAGTAAATTTGTATGTGCCAAACTCAAAACCTTCAAATAAACATTTTGTTTTGTATGCTCGAATAGCTCATGTATCAACTAGGGTTGTCCGTATCTTCCATGTTAGGCGGGTTATTCTCAAGAGGAGTGGACTCCGCTCCTCACTCACGAGAAAATGGTTGGTCACCGGGATGCCCAGTCCCATGCTTTATGCAAATAAAATCAAAATAATTGCAAACAAAACTCCCCCTGGGACTCTTGTTAGTTGGAGGCACTCGTTGTTTCGAGCAAGCCATGGATTGATGCTTGTTGGTGGAGGGGGAGTATAAACTTTACCATTCTGTTTGGGAACCGCCTATAATGTGTGTAGCATGGAAGATATCGCCATCTCTTGGTTGTTATGTTGACAATGAAAGTATACCGCTCAAAATATTATTCATCTCTATTTCAAAACCGAGCTCTGGCACCTCTACAAATCCATGCTTCCCTCTGCGAAGGGCCTATCTATTTAATTTTATGTTGAGTCATCATCCTCTTATTATAAAGCACCAGTTGGAGAGCACCACTGTCATTTGCATTCATTACTGTTAGTTTACATTGAGTATGACTTGACTGGATCTCTTAACCCATGAATTACAATGTCTAGTCAGTCCTTGATCTTTAAAGGTGATCTGCATTTATGTTTTGCAGTCTCAGAAAGGGCTAGCGAGATACCATCTTGTTATATCATATTATGATTGTTTTGAGAAAGTGTTGTCATTCGAGATTTATTATTATTGCTCGCTAGTTGATTATGCCATTGATATGAGTAAACATGAGACCTAAGCGTTATTGTGAATATGGCTAGTTTATAATATTTGCTGAAAACTTGAATGCTGGCCTTACATATTTACAACAACAAGAGCAAACGGAGTTTGTAAAAGTTTTTCTTTATCACTTTCAGTTTGTCAACTGAATTGCTTGAGGACAAGCAAAGGTTTAAGCTTGGGGGAGTTGATACGTCTCCGTCGCATCTACTTTTCCAAACACTTTTGCCCTTGTTTTGGACTCCAACTTGCATGATTTTAATGGAACTAACCCGGACTGACGCTGTTTTCAGCAGAATTGCCATGGTGTTAATTATGTGCAGAAACAAAAGTTCTCGGAATGACCTGAAACTTTATGGAGACTATTTTTGGAAATAATAAAAAATCCTGGCAAAAGATCAAGACCAGGGGGCCACACCCTAGCCACGAGGGTGGAGGCGCGCCTGCCCCCCTAGGCGCGCCCCCCTACCTCGTGGGCCCCCTGGAGCTCCTCCGACCTCAACTCCAACTCTATATATTCACTTTCGGGGAGAAAAAAATCAGAGAGAAGGATTCATCACATTTTACGATACGGAGCCGCCGCCAAGCCCTAAAACCTCTCGGGAGGGCTGGTCTAGAGTCCGTTCGGGGCTCTGGAGAGGGGAATCCGTCGCTGTCGTCATCATCAACCATCCTCCATCACCAATTTCTTGATGCTCACCGCCGTGTGTGAGTAATTCCATCGTAGGCTTGCTGGACAGTGATGGGTTGGATGAGATTTATCATGTAATCGAGTTAGTTTTGTTAGGGTTTGATCCCTATATCCACTATATTCTGAGATTGATGTTGCTATGACTTTGCTATGCTTAATGCTTGTCACTAGGGCCCGAGTGCCATGATTTCAGATCTGAACCTATTATGTTTTCATCAATATATGAGAGTTCTTGATCCTATCTTGCAAGTCTATAGTCACCTACTATGTGTTATGATCCGGCAACCCCAAAGTGACAATAATCGGGACCACTCCCAGTGATGACCGTAGTTTGAGGAGTTCATGTATTCACTATGTGTTAATGCTTTGGTCCGGTACTCTATTAAAAGGAGGCCTTAATATCCCTTAGTTTCCGCTAGGACCCCGCTGCCACGGGAGGGTAGGACAAAAGATGTCATGCAAGTTCTTTTCCATAAGCACGTATGACTATATTCGGAATACATGCCTACATTACATTGATGAATTGGAGCTAATTCTGTGTGACCCTAGGTTATGACTGTTACATGATGAACCACATCCGGCATAATTCTCTATCACCAATCCATTGCCTACGAGATTTCCATATATTGTTCTCCACTTATTTACTTTTCCGTTGCTATTGTTACAATCACTACAAAATACCAAAAACATTACTTTTGTTGTTGTTACCTTTTGCTACCGTTACCACTACTATCATATTACTTTGCTACTAAATACTTTGCTGTAGATATTAAGTTTCCAGGTGTGGTTGAATTGACAACTCAACTGCTAATACTTGAGAATATTCTTTGGCTCCCCTTGTGTCGAATCAATAAATTTGGGTTGAATACTCTACCCTTGAAAACTGTTGTGATCCCCTCTTCTTGTGGGTTATCAATTACTATGGGCTAGATTTCCTTGATCTAGCCCCAAATTCATTCCTCAACATCTCGGTGTTCATCATCGTGTGTGAGGCAGTCCTCCGCATCCCGCCCCCACTTCGTCCTATGGCTCAAGGTATTCAATGTGAAGCCGAAGGTGGTCGAGGGTCAACACGTGGAGTGCGGCGGTGCCATGGTGAGCAAGCTCCCTAACTCACCTGGCCCAAGGGGACCTTCATAGAGACCATAAAGGGGTGGCAACATGAGTGGTTCTATGTTACGGAACCTCGCGACGCCTCATGGGCCGCCACTCCTGAGTTCAAAACCGGTCCGCCAATGCAGCTCACATCATGGCTCAAGAAGGGCCTAGATTGGGTGTCATCCGACGAGGTGACGATGCTGCAAAAGCATGTCAAGAGCATGGTGGACAAGAACACCAGCCTCGCTAGTGTGATCCAGGTGATGCTATTTCGCTGGATTCTCCACTATCAATGCCGGACTTCCCATATGGGGGAGTTCGATCCGACAAGTCCTCAGACCTTGCGGCGGTTCTTCGGCACGAAGCACGAAGACATATGGAAACTACTTTTCAAGGCCCAAAGGTCGTGGCCACCAACGATCGAAGACCTCGGCCACGACTGCACTCACCCAGCCACTCCAGTAAGTTTTTCATATTTCTAATCATATCCTTGATTTGTAGATCCAAGGAGTAAGTTCAACCCCTCCCCTTGTCTCCTAGGGCTGTACGAAGAAGGCAGAGCGGATCAAGTGTCCGGCTCCCCTACCTGAAGACCCAGCTATTCCTCTTCTAATGAAGATGTTGGTTCTGGCGCTGTACCAGGTGTCAGTGTTAAAACTGGTGGATCTCGGGTAGGGGGTCCCGAACTGTGTGTCTAAGGTCGATGGTAACAGGATACAAGGGACACAATGTTTACCCAAGTTCGGGCCCTCTCTATGGAGGTAATACCCTACGCCCTGCTTGATTGATATTGATGAACACGAGTATTACAAGAGTTGATCTACCACGAGATCGTAATGGCTAAACCCTAGAGGTCTAGCTTGTATGGCTATGATAATGAATATCCCCCTCCGAACTAAGTCCTTAGGTTTATATAAGCACCGGGAGGGTCTAGGGTTACACAAGGTCGTTTACAAAGAAAGAAATCTACATATCCGGTCGCCAAGCTTGCCTTCCACGCCAAGGAGAATCCCATCCGGACACGGGTACAGTCTTCAGTCTTCGTATCTTCACAACCCATAAGTCCGGCCCATGGCTGACAGGTCAGACGCCCGAGGACCCCTTAGTCCAGGACTCCCTCAGTAGCCCCTAAACCTGGCTTCAATGACAAGGTATCTGGCGCATAGATCTGTCTTCGGCATTGCAAGGCGGGTTCCTCCTTCCGAACTCCAAAACAGTCTTTGGACGTACTGATGTGTCCGGACCTGTAACTCACACCACACACAACCGTAGAGAAAATATAATATTTCATGAATCCAATCTGCTGACAACTTTTACAACATGACATCACGTCTGCCCGGTCGCTATATCGAACCGTTTTGTCTGCCATCCCGTGTTTCGAGATGCGGTTTCCATTGGCACGTCTTGTCAAAGCAGAGATCGTGTCCCCTTATTACGGGATTCTCATCAATACGGGCGTGGGTAACCAAACCGTGTCGTTTACACAGCCCTTGGGAGCAGGCGAATTTTAAGGCGAGTGGGGAGGCATTCAATATTTACTGCCTTTATAAGGATATAAGAATCCCTTTTCTTCACCCACACCTTCTCTCTTCCTATGCCCTTCCACTCTTGAGCTCCAGCACCCAAGTTCTCATCTTCTCCGTCTCGAGCAAGCACTCAACCATGTCCGGATCCGAAGGTCAAGGCAAGTGGATGGCCTCCTCCGTCCAGGAGGAGGACATCGCCGAGCTTCGGGCTGCCGGGTACCTGGCGAAGAGAATCGCCCGCCGCCTTCCGACCCAGGGACAAATCGTTCCCACGCCAAAGCCCAATGAGAGGGTAGTATCCATCCCTCATTTCCTCCATGGGTTAGGATTTCCACTCCACCCCTTCGTCCGCGGGCTGATGTTCTACTACGGGATAGACTTCCATGATCTATCCCCGAACTCCCTCCTCAACATCTCGGCATTCATCGTCATGTGTGAGGCCTTCCTTCGCATCCAACCCCACTTCAGGCTGTGGCTCAAGGTCTTCAACGTGAAGCCGAAGGTGGTGGATGGCCAGCACGCGGAGTGCGGAGGCGCCATGGTTAGCAAGCTGGCCAATGTCTCCTGGCCGAAAGGCCCTTTCGTGGAGACTATAAAAGAATGGCAGAAACATTGGTTATATATCACAGATCCCCGCGGCACCACCTGGGCTGCAACTACCGAATTTAACTCTGGCGCTCCCATGCGACTCACCTCCTGGGTCGAGAAGGGCCCGAACTGGTGTTCGTCAGACGAGCTAACGGCGCTGTAGACACGCATTCAAAGCATGGTGGATAGAGATATTAAACTCGTCGATATAATCCAGGTGATCCTAGTTCGTCGGATTCTTCCATGCCAAAGCCGAAGCCGCCCTCTCTGGGAGTTCAATCCGAAGAAGCACCATACCCTAAAGAGGCTCTTCAAAACCCCTCACGAAGATGTGTGGAGGTTGCTTTTTAAGGGCAACGAAACACCGCCGGCCACAGATTCGGACCGCGGGCATGACATCAACCACCTCACCAATGAGGTATATTATTCTTACCGCATCCCTTACTTGCTTGTTTCAAGGATGAGGTCTAAGACTTTATTATCATGGCTTCTTCATGAGTGGACGGAGAAGGCGAAGCTGATCCAATGTCCGGCTCCGCTGCTTGAAGAACCAATCATCCCGCGTTTAGGGAAGATGCTGGTGTTGGTGCCTTATAAGGCACCGGAGAAGAAGGCCACCGGGAAGGCCAAGGGGGTCCGGAGTGGCCCCCGCCGCAGGGGCGCTTTGGACGCGACGTCCGAAGATAAGACCCGCTCCTCCACCGCCGAAGATGACAACGATGAATAGGAGGAGGAGAACAACCCTCCCCCTGATGAGGGGAGGAAGAAGAGGGCGGCTTCGGCGAATCTGGAGGCGGAGACGTCCAAGAAAGGGAAGCTCCCTTGCAGATAACACTGCGTGGGACACCGACAGTAGTCTAGAGAGACGCCCCGCACTAAGCCTCGGGCCGCATCGTAAGTGCTAAAACCCATATCTGCCCATAAACCAAGTCTTTCCTCTTTGTTGTATTGATATAATCAGTTATGCTATTGCAGTCTGATGTCTACTACACAACCTTCTTCTTGTAGACGTTGTTGGGCCTCCAAGTGCAGAGGTTTGTAGGACAGTAGAAAATTTCCCTCAAGTGGATGACCTAAGGTTTATCAATTTGTAGGAGGCGTAGGATGAAGATGGTCTCTCTCAAGCAACCCTGCAACCAAATAACAAAGAATCTCTTGTGTCCCCAACACACCCAATACAATGGTAAATTGTGTAGGTGCACTAGTTCGGCGAAGAGATGGTGATACAAGTGGTATATGGATAGTAGATATAGGTTTTTGTAATCTGAAATTATAAAAACAGCAAGGTAACTAATGATAAAAGTGAGCACAAACGGTATTGCAATGCGTTGAAACAAGGCCTAGGGTTCATACTTTCACTAGTGCAAGTTATTTCAACAATATTAACATAATTGGATCACATAACTATCCCTCAACATGCAACAAAGAGTCACTTCAAAGTCACTAATAGCGGAGAACGAACGAAGAGATTATGGTAGGGTACGAAACCACCTCAAAGTTATTCTTTCCAATCAATCTGTTGCGCTATTCCTATAAGTGTCACAAACAGCCCTAGAGTTCGTACTAGAATAACACCTTAAGACACAAATCAACCAAAACCCTAATGTCACCTAGATACTCCAATGTCACCTCAAGTATTCGTGGGTATGATTACACGATATGCATCACACAATCTCAGATTCATCTATTCAACCAACACATAGAACCTCAAAGAGTGCCCCGAAGTTTCTACCGGAGAGTCAAGACGAAAACGTGTGCCAGCCCCTATGCGTAGATTCCCAAGGTCATGGAACCCGCAAGTTGATCACCAAAACATACATCAAGTGGATCATAGAATACCCCATTGTCACCACGGGTATCCCACGCAAGGCATACATCAAGTGTTCTCAAATCCGTAAAGACTCAATCCGATAGGATAACTTCAAAGGGAAAACTCAATCCATTACAAGAGAGTAGAGGGGGAGAAACATCATAAGATCCAACTATAATAGCAAAGCTCATGATACATCAAGATCGTACCACCTCAAGAACATGAGAGAGAGATCAAACACATAGCTACTGGTACATACCCTCAGCCCCGAGGGAGAACTACTCCCTCCTTGTCATGGAGAGCACCGGGATGATGAAGATGGCCACCGGAGAGGGATTCCCCCTCCAGCAGGGTGCCGGAACGGGTCTAGATTGGTTTTCGGTGGCTACGGAGGCTTCTGGCGCCGGAACTCCCGATCTATTCTACTCCTCGAAGTTTTTAGGGTATATGGGTATATATGGGAGGAAGAAGTACGTCGGTGGACCTCCGGGCTGTCCATGAGGCAGGGGGCACGCACAGGGGGGTGGGCGCGCCCCCACCCACGTGGGCAGCCCGGGACTCTCCTGGTCCAACTCCGATTCTCCGTGGGCTTCTTCTGGTCCAAAAATAAGTTCCGTGAAGTTTCAAGTCAATTGGACTCCATTTGATTTTCCTTTTTTGTGATACTCTAAAACAAGGAAAAAACAGAAAGTGGCAATGGGCTATGGGTTAATAGGTTAGTCCCAAAAATAATATAAAAGTGCATAATAAAGCCCATAAACATCCAAAACAGATAATATAATAGCATGGAACAATAAAAAATTATAGATACGTTGGAGACGTATCACAGTCTAGCCCACGACAGTTCTCAGCGATCCTCATCACGAGGTTCGCTGGACACAAAGGCGATGGCCAGCGATTCACCGCCGGACGCTCACTCCCCTAAGGCCCAGGACGATGCAGAGGTGCTATCCCGAAGGACTGTTCTAGGCGGGGAGAGGCTTGGGAGGCACCAGAAGGCGAAACCCCCGTCACCGGACACCAGGGGAGTCAATCCCCATGGAGACCGGCGGGGAGGGACGTATTCAGTTCGGCCCTCAGCCGGACTCAATTCCAGAGTCCGATGCAGCTCCAGAATCTGGCACGCAACCTCTTTCAAAAGAAGGGGGATGCATGTTCCCCCGGTGACCCCTGTCCAACCAGGGGCACCGGATAATCTGCTGGAAGCACTGCGAGGCGCTTCCATTGTGGATGAGCACCGTGTCCTTA
This sequence comes from Triticum aestivum, assembly GCF_018294505.1. Lineage (NCBI taxonomy): Eukaryota > Viridiplantae > Streptophyta > Magnoliopsida > Poales > Poaceae > Triticum > Triticum aestivum. The sequence continues at coordinate 136,944,274 of NC_057794.1, forward strand.
TGGGCACGGTAATTGAAGGGGTTCAGTCTGCCAAGAGCGGACTAACCGAAGCCTGCAGCAGCCTGACAGGTTTTGAGGTAAGCAGCACAAAAAGGAGAAAATCCCAATATAGACAGTAGCCCCTGAGACACTGTCCGGTGTTCGGAAAGAAAAAACCGGACAGAGGATCAATCTCCTATTGCAGGAAACTAACTAAATTTGTCTAAAATGTATGCACATGCGTCGCTGTTGGCCGTGGCCTCGCATACTGCCAAAGTCTCTGGACTAAAGCAGAAACTGGCGAAGGCCGAGGAGGAGTTGGGCCAGGTGAAGAGGCATCTCCAGGAAAAACAAGGTAAGTAATAACCTGTTATGTGTTCGAAAAAGGGGAAATGATATGCAATGACGAAATGCCATCATGTGAACAGAGGCGATGACCGAGGTCGAGGCCCTAAAAACGGCCCTGGTCAAAGCCGAGGGGAAGGCTGTCAAGGAGCAGGCCGCCCGTAAGAGGCTCAAGGCCCGGGTCAACGAAGCCCAACAGGAGCTCCAGGATGCGGTGAGGAAGTGTGAGACCTTGGAGCACAATGCGTCAGCTCAAGAGGCCGAACTCGCCAAGGCTCGTAAGAGTGCGGAGACGGCCCTGAGTGAAGCCCGGGGCGCCCTCCAGGAGATCCAGGAGTCCAGGAAGATCGCGGTGGGTAAGGCATTCAATATGCAAAGCAAGAATGTGAAGAGGAAATATCTTTTACTGACCCGGATTCGAAGTTCTCGAGGGGCTTTTGTTGATCTGCCACGCAGTGTGACCGACGCCGCAGTGTTCTTCCGAGCTGAAGAAGGGGGCTCACCGGAGAAGTTGTTCTGGTCGCAATATCTTGCGCCAAAACATCCGGTGCCCTTCAACGATCAGCTAAAATAGCTGGTCGAGCTGCATAGGGTGGCCGAACTGGCAATGAAGGATTTAATAATCCGGCTGTGGCCAGCCAAAGGTATACCCAGCAGTTACTTCGGCCTCATGAAGAGGCTGGTTGATGCCTGTCCTCGGCTGGATGTCATCAAGCGGTCCGTCTGCATTGAAGGCGCGTGTCTGGCCTTCTCCTATGTCAAGGTCTGGTGGGCGAAGATGGACGTCGTCAAGTTGGCGACCGAGGAGCTGCCTGAAGGCAAGGAGCACCGCACACCCGAGCGATACTTTGGCGATGTCTTGGAAGGGTCCCATATTGTTGCGGATCACTATGCGAAAGACACTATCTTTGAATGAATGTATTCAAGCTCTCTCTGCCTTGTATGATGAAACAAAGTGTTTATGCAATATAATGCTTGTTATGTTTTTAATTTTTACTTCTTGTGCGGCCGTGTTGTATGAAATCTGAGGGTTAACCAGTCGTCGGCTTCTGCCCCCACGTAGGTAGTATGGGGGTGTTTGGGATGGAATCTAAACAATCTTGATCCAATTAGATGGTCCTTGAAGGAGTTGTTTAGCGCAACGAACCAGGCAACCAGACTATGTGTCTGTAACGCCCTCACTTAGCCATAGGAGTGTGAAAATAAAAACATAGGCGCAGCCCCTAGTATCCGAACTAGAGTGCTATAAGCGTCTGATCAGGAAGTACCAATCCTTCGCGTAATGCTTAAGAAATCTCCAATGATTTGCAACCTCCGAACAGCTGACCGGCTCTCGCCGCATCATGACAGTCAGTTTTCGGCTTTCTCTACTGAGGTGCTCCTTTGGATAAACCAAGGCACAATCGCAGTAGTTCTCCCTTTACTACCTTAGCCGATATAGCAGAACTTAAGGTAGCAAGCACAGGAGCCGGGCAACCCAACTATTGACCAAAGACATGATTCGGAGCCAATGCATATAATTCTAAATTCGGGGTGCCGAACTTATACTTATAAAAAGTGTTCGGACTTTTGTTGTCGTAATGTGGTGTGCTATGAAGCCCCTGGCAAACATCAAGCATACCAAAGTGTACGGGTGCTACCTGATAGGGTTATCCACAGGGGAGCTGAAAAAGAGAAAGACAACAGAAAAGGTACAAAGGTAAAAAGCCGGGGTCCTAAAGCTCCAGCCGCAAACTGTTCTTATTGTAATTTAAGTAGTACGTCAAGGCACATTGATATAGGTAGTGTGATAATCAACAAGCTATTTGACATGCCGAAACCAAGGGAGAGCTGCATGTGGGTCCTGAAAAACAGGTAAAGTTATCGTTAATGGAATCACCTAAAAAGTCCCCCATATGTCTGCGTTTCTCGCCGTCTTGGTGTGTTTATCCTTCAAGAGGACCGATGACCAGACCATCAGATGGTGCTTGTGGGATTGAGACCTGAAAAGGAAACAAGTAAAAGTGAAAATATGTGTGTGTCCAATGTCGGTTGAGCCGTACTATGGACCACAAGCTAGCTATGCCTCCATCGATGCCCATGGGATTTTGAGTGTGTAGTTATGTACGTGCGGCACGAGTGCCACCACTTGATCGGGACTGAGACGGAGGCCGGATTGCTAGTCAAGCTCCTGACGAGACGAGCTCTCCTGCTGTAGAGTAGTTCAGACCCTCTTACGGTGTCCGTGGGCTCGGCAGCCGAATTAAGGTTCTACTTGAGAAGGCCGCTCTGTACTTCTGCTGCTAAGGCAGCTATGTGCTCTTATGTACGTAGGGAGCGTTCCGTATTTCCGTTGACTGTTATGACGCCGCGTGGACCGGGCATCTTGAGCTTGAGATAAGCATAGTGTGGTACTGCATTGAATCGAGCGAACGCAGTTTGACCGAGTAGTGCGTGATAGCCGCTGCGGAAGGGGACGATATCGAAGATTAACTCCTTGCTTCGGAAGTTGTCCGGAGATCCGAAGACAACCTCTAGTGTGATTGAGCCCGTACATCGGGCCTCTACACCTGGTATGACTCCTATGAAGGTAGTCCTGGTGGGCTTGATCCGAGATGGGTTAATGCCCATTTTTCGCGCAGTATCTTGATAGTGCAGATTGAGGATGCTACCTCCGTCCATAAGGATGCGAGTCAGGTGGAACCCATCAATTATTGGGTCTAGGACCAGTGCGGCTGAGCCACCGTGACAGATACTGGTCGGATGATCCCTGCGATCAAAAGTGATCGGGCATGACGACCATGGATTAAATTTTGGGGCGACTGGCTCTATCGCGTAGATGTCCCTGAGCGCACGCTTGCGCTCCCTCTTGGGAATGTGGGTAGCGTATATCATGTTCACCATTTTTACCTGGGGGGAAACTTCTTCTATCCCCCTGTGTTCGGTTGCTGGGGCACTTCGTCATTGTCCTCGCTTTGTGATCCCTTTCCCTTTTCTTGGAGTTTAATTTGCCAACCTGTTTAAAAACCCAGCAATCTCTATTTGTATGATTGGGTGGTTTGTCTAGGGTGCCATGAATCTGGCACAGACGATCAAGTATGCGGTCCAAGCTGGATGGGCCTGAATTGTTCTTTTGGAACGGCTTCTTTCGCTGTCCGGACTTAGAGCCCCTGAATCCGACATTGACTGTCGTGTCCTTAGTGTTATCACTGTTGTTTTGACGCTTGTATCTGTTGCGTCGAGACTTGTCTTTGCTAGTTTTAGCTTCAGGGGTGTCGGCGTCGCTTGCATTGTTTTTGCTATGGGCCAACCAACTATCCTTGCCCGCACAAAAGCGGGTCATGAGTGCCGTGAGGGCTGCCATGGATTTTGGCTTTTCTTGGCCGAGGTGGCGAGTGACCCATTCATCATGGATGCTGTGTTTGAAGGCTGCTAGGGCTTCGGCATCCGGACAATCAACGATTTGGTTCTTTTTAGTTAAGAACCTAGTCCAGAATTTCCCGGCGGACTCTCCGGGCTGTTGAACTATATGGCTTAAGTCATCAGCGTCCGGAGGTCGAACATATGTACCTTGGAAGTTATCAAGGAAGGCCTCTTCCAAGTCCTCCCAGATGCCAATAGAATTTCCAGGCAGACTGTTGAGTCAGTGCCGAGCTGGCCCCTTGAGTTTTAAAGGGAGGTATTTGATGGCGTGGAGGTCAACGTCGCGGGCCATATGAATGTGGAGAATGAAGTCTTTGATCCACACCGCGGGGTCCGTGGTTCCATCATATGATTCTATATTCACGGGTTTGAACCCTTCTGGGAATTCATGATCCAGGACCTCATCAGTGAAGCAATGAGGGTGTGCGGCGCCTCTATATCGGGTCGTATCGCGATGTAGCTCTGATGGAGTCCGTCTGCGGTTTTCAGCCCGTGCATGACTAAGTTTGTCACGTACGAATAGGTGGCCGTCGTCGCGTGTCAAGGCACGTCCTCGCGATCCGTAGATTGATCTGGTATGTCCTGCTTTATTGTTCAGGTTTTGCCGGAGGTCATATGTATGACCGTGGGCTAATTTACCTCTACCTGTGCGATAAGGCAGGGCTGGCTGGTATTCGGCGTGAGTTTCCGTTTTGTCCCGACCATGTGTTGGTCGGTCAGCCGCATTGTACGATGGAGGTATGTATTCCGACGCCTCCTCGTTAAACTGAGGTAGCAATTTGTGCTTTGGGTAGCTTTTGGTTGGGTGCTTGAGGCCGTATTCTTCGGCTGCTAGGACATCGGTCCATTTATCATTGAGCAGATCTTGGTCAGCTTGAAGCTGCTGCTGCTTCTTTTTCAGGCTCCTTGCAGTGGCGATTAGCTGGCGCTTGAAGCGCTCCTGCTCAAGAGGTTCCTCAGGCATGATGAAATCGTCAATGCCGAGGCTCACCTCATCCTCGGAGAGTGGAAGATAACTTCCATCCTATGAGTCTTCATGCGTGGCCTGCTTACCAGGGCTAGCCTGCCCATCTTCCCATTCATCTTGTTTATTAGTTGTTTCAACGGGGTCTTTTGTCTTCGACGCCTTCTGGAGTGTTATCTTCTCGTGTGCCAGTGTTGCTCTCTTTGCTGCGGCGTGACTTAGAGCGGTGCCACTGACGCCAGCGCTTGGATTGTATTTCGGAAGGTTTATCCTCAGCTGGATCTTCCTTCTCATCGCAGGTGTTCTCCTTTAGTGCATCCACCATGTATACATCATACGAGGAAGTGGCCGTCTAGCGTCCGGTGAACGGCGGGTTCTGGGCCTCTTCTTCTCTGGCATCGTCGTCCATATCATCGATATCCTCGAAGTCGTAATCAAGTGTGTTAGTCAAATCCTCGATCGTGGCTATGAAGTGGGTGAACGGCCGGTTCTGGGCCTCTTCTTCTCTGGCATCGTCGTCCATATCGTCGATATCCTCGGAGTCGTAATCAAGTGTGTTAGTCAAATCCTCGATCGTGGCTATGAAGTGGGTGGCGGGTGGGAAGCAAAATTCTCCAACATCAGCCCCTAGTTTGGGCCGGATATAGTTCGGCTGTGAGTCCTCCGTCAAGGACAGGTTTTTTAATGAGTTTAGCATGTCTCCCAAAGGCGAGTGCCAGAAGATGTATGCGGCGCTGAATTCGAAGATCGATAAACGATTAGGTTTGGCATCCGCGGGCCCACATGGTTCGGAACTTACGGCCGAAGACGAGTCCGGAGTTCCGGAGGCACGGGTATCATGTGAGATCAAGTCTATGTGCGGCTCCAACGCCAGGGAATCTGTAGCCTCCGTGGCGGGGTTGAGCTTCCAATCCTCGGATGCCGCAGTGTGCTCTGTATCTAAGGCCGGAGTGGTCACAGGAGCTATCTCCTAGATGCGGTCTGACGACAGATTTAGGTCATGTTCGTCAAGGTGACCGAGACTGGCCGCCGCGGTCTCGAATCCGGCGAAGATTAAATCTCCACGGATGTCCGCAACGTAGTTCAAACTCCAAAATCTGACCTGATGGCCAGGGGCGTAGCTATCGATCTGCTCCAGGTGGTCAAACGAGTTGGCCCACAGTGCGAAGCCGTCGAACACAAAGATCTGTCCGGGGAGGAAAGTTTCTCTTTGGACAATGTTACTATCGACGATTGAAGGGGCCATCGAACCTTTTGTCGATGACACGGTGGAACTCTCAATGAAAGCACCAATGTGAGTGTCAAAACCGGCGGATCTCGGGTAGGGGGTCCCGAACTATGCGTCTAAAGTCGATGGTAACAGGAGACAAGGGACACGATGTTTACCCATGTTCAGGCCCTCTCTATGGAGGTAATACCATACGTCCTGCTTGATTGGTATTGATGAACACGAGTATTACAAGAGTTGATCTACCTCAAGATCGTAATGGCTAAACCCTAGAGGTCTAGCTTGTATGGCTATGATAATGAATATCCCCCTCCGGACTAAGTCCTCCGGTGGATCTAGGGTTACACAAGGTCGGTTACAAATAAAGGAATCTACATATCCGGTCGCCAAGCTTGCCTTCCACGCCAAGGAGAGTCCCATCCGGACACGGGTACAGTCTTCGGTCTTCGTATCTTCACAGCCCATAAGTCCGGCCCATGGCTGACAGGCCGGACGCCCGAGGACCCCTTAGTCTAGGACTCCCTCACCAGGCGCCGGAAAAGAAGGCCAAGAAGAAGGGCAAGGAGGCCCGGAGTGGCCTTCGCCGAAAAGGTGCTTCGGACATATCATCCGAAGACACCAAAGCTCTCTCCTCCCATGATGAAGACGAGGAGGAAGAGGAGGAGTAGAATTCTCCCCCCAAGGGGGGGAAGAAGAAAAGGGGAGCTGTACCACCCACAATGCGGCTATATCTCCCACGTGTTGGGGCACGACTTAGAGGCATAACCGCATGGTAGGTCTGTCGCAAGAGGGGTAATCTTTACACATCTCACTGAATAAGAAAGGGATAAAGAGTCGGCTTACAATCGCCACTTCACGCAATACATAAATAATACATACATCATCCAAGGTACAATCAAAGGTCCGACTACAGGACCAAAATAAAGAAAGACAATCCCAATTCCTAGATCCCCGATCGCCCCAACTGGGCTCCTCTACTGATCATCCGGAAAAGAAACATAGTAACGGCTCAAATCCTCGTCGAACTCCCACTTGACTTCGGTAGTGTCCCCTGCACTGGCATCATCGGCACTTGCATCTGTTTGGAAGTATCTGTGAGTCGCGGAGACTCAGCAATATCACACCCGCGAGATCAAGACTATTTAAGCTTAAGGGTCGGTAAGGGGTAGTGAGGTGGAGCTGCAGCAAAGCACTAAGCATATATGGTGGCTAACTTATGCAAAAGAGAGCGAGAAGAGAAGCAACACACGGTCGAGAAGCTAATAGTGGTCAAGAAGTGATCCTGAAACTACTTACATTCAAGCATAACACAAGACCGTGTTCTCTTCCCGAACTCCGCCGAAAAGAGACCATCGTGGCCACAAACACGGTTGATTCATTTTAATTAAGTTAAGTGTCAAGTTCTCTACAACCGGATATTAACAAATTCCCATCTGCCGATAATCGCTGGCACGACTTTCGAAAGTTCAAAACCCTGCAGGGGTGTCCCAACTTAGCCCATCACAAGCTCTCACGGTCAACGAAGGATATTCCTTCTCCCAGGAAGACCCGATCAGTCTCGGAATCCCGGTTACAAGACATTTCGGCAATGGTAAAACAAGACCGGTAAAGCCACCCGAATGTGCCAACAAATCCTGATAGGAGCTGCACATATCTCGTTCTTAGGGCACACCAGATGGGCCAGACGTCGGGTTGGCATAGATCTTGGTTGCCCAGGGGGCGCCGGACATCGCCCAGTTTGGACCAACACTCAGAGGAGCACTGGCCCGGGGGTTTAAAATAAAGATGACCCTTGAGTCCGTGGAACCCAAGGGAAAAAGGCTTAGGTGGAAAATGGTAAAACCAAGGTTGGGCCTTGCTGGAGGAGTTTTATTCAAGGCGAACTATCAAGGGGTTCCCATAACACCCAACCGCGTAAGGAATGCAAAATCAAGGAACATAACACCGGTATGACAGAAACTAAGGCGGCAAGAGTGGAACAAAACACCAGGCATAAGGCCGAGCCTTCCACCCTTTACCAAGTATATAGATGCACTAAAGTAAATAAGAGATAATAATGATAGCCCAACAATATCCATGTTCCAACAAGGAACAAACTTCAACTTCACCTGCAACTAGCAACGCTATAAGAGGGGCTAACCAAAGCGGTAACATAGCCAAACAACGGTTTGCTAGGAAAGGTGGGTTAGAGGCTTGACATGGCAATATGGGAGGCATGATATAGCAAGTGGTAGGTAGCACGGCATAGCAATAGAGCGAACGCCTAGCAAGCAAAGATAGAAGTGATTTCGAGGGTATGGTCATCTTGCCTGCAAAGTTCTCAGAGTTGACAAAAGCTTGATCCTCGTTAGTGTACTCAACAGGTTCCTCGATCACGTACTCGTCTCCCAGCTCTACCCAAAGCAAGAACACAAGCAAAGGACCAACAATCAATCACGGTGCAATGCACAAGCAACATGATGCAAAACATGACATGATATGCAAGACGTGATATGCAATGCATATGCGTGCTTCGGAAGGGAAAGAATGAACAAGGCATCAACTTGGAAAACCAAGTGTGCCGCTGGAAAGATGAGATGATTTCGGTCGAAATTGATATAGAGATCACCAGAAACGGATGCACGGTTTGCAAATGGCAAGCAAAACAATAATGGCACAATTCTGTGATTAACAGCATGATGCCACCTAGAATGCAACAAGAAACTAAGCTACTGCACTCCAACATACCAACAAAGCATATGGCAGTGATGTACTCAAGCTTCTTGACAAAACATGAACACCGAGCTACGGCTAAAACACACTATAACAGGTCCAAACAAGCATGGCAAAAGTGCAAAAGATATCAGCTTCACAGACTTAGTGAAAATACTAACATGCCAGAAATAACATCAGGAAGCCATGTTTAGAGCAAGCAAACAACATACTACAGGAACATACATAGCAATATAAGGCATGGAATGAATCTAATAAATGCATAGAATAAAAGTCCCTTACTGATCATGAGCCAAAAGGGCACAGAAGATATGATGGCAGCCATGTAAACATAGCAAGTTTTATTAACAGTTTCAGACTTAATAGAAAACAGAGCATGGCATAATCAGAGTTATGAAGGCAACTTTGCGAGCTCAAATCACTCATCACAAAGCATTTCATGACAAGATAAGCATACCAATAGCAAGAAGACATGTTCATGAAGCTAACCGTGTCAAGAGCAAGTTCATAGCATGCATGGATCACTAACAACAACCATGGAAAAATTGATTAACATGTAAACAATCTGCCAGGAACATTTTATAGCAAAATTAGAGCAAGATCAAGACATGCTAGGGCACTCCATAATTGCAAACAGGGGCATGGATGGATAGATAATAACCATATGTCCAAAACACCCTTACTGAATATACTCAAAAAAAGCATTGATCTCACTGTAGCATCATGTTTACATGGCATAAAAATAACAGCAGGAAAATGACAGTAAAATTCAAAGTCCCAGAAAACAGCAATGTCACGAGGCCTAGTTTGCATGCTTGTGCTAGTCACCACAAAGATCACAAAATACATGGAAAGCACCCCTGTAAAGATGGCATGGCATAGTTCAAAACACATGTAGAGCTCATGCCCATATGAAGCACACATCAAATGTGACAAAAATGACAAATCACCATAAACTGATAAGTAGCAGCAGTAAACAATTTATAGCACTCTTGCATCAACGATTTTGGCACCCAGATGAACTCAAACAAGCATGCCACAATGGAATGAAATGAATATCATCTCCCAATGAACATTTTGATATCTTATATGCATGAAACGGATCTACAGTCACCGAGATATGATGAAATGAACAGGGGCATACAATGTTAAGGACTTAGAAGAAATCAACCTTCGAAAACTGGACGGAGAGATTCAGGATGGAGAGGTACGGCGTGGCTGGGGTGTTTGGTTGGGATCCCGGTGGATCTCGTCCCGATCCACCGGATCCGGCTACGAGGCGGACGCCGATGATGACGGCGACCTCCGGCGATGCTCCGACGATGGAGGGAAGCGGAGCTTGAGGCAGCAGGGGCGAGGGAGCTCGGCTCCGGCGACGTCAGTGGCGGGCGGTGGCACGAAGGTGGCGAGGCATGGCGAGGGCCGACGAGGTGAGGCAGTGGCGGGCGGCGGCGCGTGGAACGGTGCGGCGCCGGTCGGCTCGTCGGCCGGCGCGGGGCAAGACGGCGGGCGGCGATGCAGCGCGAGGGCGCGGACGGCGGCGCTATGCGCGGGTGGTGTCGGGGGGAAGGTCCGCGGGACAGGTGGTGATAATCCACAAGTATAGGGGATCACAACAGTTTTCGAGGGTAGAGTATTCGACCCAAATTTATTGATTCGACACAAGGGGAGCCAAAGAATATTCTCAAGTATTAGCAGCTGAGTTGTCAATTCAACCACACCTGGAAACTTAATATCTGCATCAAAGTATTTAGTAGCAAAGTAATATGATAGTGGTGGGAACGATAGCAAAAGTAACAGTAGCAAAAGTAATGTTTTTGGTATTTTGTAGTGATGATAGCAATAGCAACGGAAAAGTAAATAAGCGAAGAACAATATATGGAAAGCTCGTAGGCAATGGATCAGTGATAGAGAATTATGTCGGATGTGGTTCATCATGTAACAGTCATAACCTAGGGTGACACAGAACTAGCTCCAGTTCATCAATGTAATGTAGACATGTATTCCGAATATAGTCATACGTGCTTATGGAAAAGAACTTGCATGACATCTTTTGTCCTACCCTCCCGTGGCAGTGGGGTCCTAGCGGAAACTAAGGGATATTAAGGCCTCCTTTTAATAGAGTACCGGACCAACGCATTAACACATAGTCAATACATGAACTCCTCAAACTATAGTCATCACCTAAAGTGATCCCGATTATTGTCACTTCGGGGTTGCCGGATCATAACACATAGTAGGTGACTATAGACTTGCAAGATAGGATCAAGAACTCTCATATATTCATGAAAACATAATAGGTTGAGATCTGAAATCATGGCACTCGGGCCCTAGTGACAAGCACTAAGCATAGCAAAGTCATAGCAACATCAATCTCAGAACATAGTGGATACTAGGGATCAAACCCTAACAAAACTAACTCGATTACATGATAAATCTCATCCAACCCATCACCGTCCAGCAAGCCTACGATGGAATTACTCACGCACGGCAGTGAGCATCATGAAATTGGTGATGGAGGATGGTTGATGATGACGATGGTGACGGATTCCCCTCTCAGGAGCCCCGAACGGACTCCAGATCAGCCCTCCCGAGAGAGTTTAGGGCTTGGTGGCGGCTCCGTATTGTAAAACGTGATGAATCTTTCTCCTTGATTTTTTTCTCCCCGAACACGAATATATAGAGTTGGAGTTTGTCGGATTTCGGGTTCCGGCAAACCCTTGAGCTTCGAACACTGGGGTGCGCGCGGAGATTTCGCCTCCTACCAACCTGCACCCCTCAGCCTCACTAAGATTTAAGCTATGGAAAGAACAATGCAAGAGACACAGGGTTTATACTGGTTCGGGCCACCGTTGTGGTGTAATACCCTACTCCAGTGTGTGGTGTGGTGGATTGCCTCTTGGGCTGATGATGATGAACAATACAAGGAAGAACAGCCTCGCGAGGGTCTGTTCTTGGCTGGGGCGATGAACTGCTGGGAGGAGTTCAGTCACCCTTCTCTCTCTCTCTCGGATTTCGATCCCCCTCCTACTATGGTGGCTAGTCCTATTTATAGAGGCCCTGGTCCTCTTCCCAAATATCGAGCGGGAAGGGAGCCAACAATGGCGGGCTAATTTGAAGGGGGACAGCTAGTACCAGCTATCCTGACAAAAGTAGTCTTCGCCTGCACAAAGCTCTGGCGGTGACGCCGTCTTGGGCTCCATGATGACCTCCCTCTTGCAGTCCTCCTGGTCTTGGTCTTGTTGCACCAAAATGGCAACCTTTGCCTGATGCCTCGGTACTCCGCGGCTGCGCTTGCCCCCTTTGCACCAAAGAGGAAAGGAGGACACTGCGCGGGCTGGCACCCACCTGGCGCCCTTGGTCGTCATGGCTTGTATCACAGGCACCTCGTGAGGTACCCCACCTTGATCTCTCCGCCTCCTCGCGAGCCAGCCTGATGAGGCCGTGCCTGAGGAAGCTCCGCGTCGTCCACCCCACGAGGCTTGGCCCCTCGCGAGGGTCTTGGGTCTGTGTTGGTGAAGATGGGCCATGCTGGGGCCCCCTTTGAGCCACGCCGCAGGCAGGCAAGTCTGGGGACCCCCGTTCCCAGAACGCCGACAATAGCCCCCGGGCCCAAGGCGCGCCCGGACTTGGCTGTGCAGGGAGGCGGAAGGGCAGGAGCAAAGCGCCGCGGGCCCTAACAGCCTGCGGCCTTGGGCGCTGCGTGGCGGTTGATTGGACGTGAGCGCCTTAGCAACCGCGCGAGTTGATAAAGGAGCGGCATCCGCCTAGTCTTTGCTTTTTGCTTTCCCCGGTTGCTGCTCAGATCCCCTTTCTTGCGCCTCTCCTTCCTTCCTCCAAAATTTCCAGATCTACTCCGACCGCGTGACCTAGGAAGCCATGGCGCCTCGTCAGCCCCCGGCCGTAGCTTGGTACTCGTCTGCCCTGGACTGGCCGAACGTGTCGGAGGCGAGCCTCGCCCGGTTGCGCCGGATGGCGGCGGCGCGGGGCATCGATGGGGCAAAGGTGTTCAAGGCCGGCTCCGCCACCCCTGAGGGTCAAGGGAGCACCTTCTATCTGTCCTTCGTAAGTGCCATTGCTGCTGGCCTGGTGCCTCCCTTCTCTTAGTTCTTCTTCTCTGTCCTCCACCATTACAAGCTACAGGCTCTGCATCTCCACCCCAACTCCGTCCTTCTCCTGGCAATCTTCGCCTATTACTGCGAGGCTCACGTAGGGGTGCAGCCCTCAGTGGCCTTGCTGCGCCACTACTTCTACCTCCGGACCTCTCGCGGTTCTGCTTCCGCGTGCGCGAGCTTCATCGCGTACGGTGGCGCCATTGCCATTTTGAACCCCGGGAAAAGGATTGAGGGCTTCAGGAGCAAGTGGGTCTTGGTGGATGCTGCGCGCATCCACCCTTGGCTGGTCTTGCCCATGGAGCAGCCCACGAGCTCCAGTGATTGTGGTCGAGCGGAGCTCGCGGACCCCCGCGCGAAGCTGGTGTTGGAGAAGATGGACGCCGATCTGAGGCCGGCCAACATGGTGGCGGCGAAGCTGACCGGCGCGTCGCTGCTGAGAGAATTCCTGGAGCACCAGCTGGCTCCGCTTCGGCAGTACTCACTTCCGATGTGGAGGCCCCATCCGAGCCCCGAGGCCTTGGCCGACGGAGATCTGGCTGCTGTCCTCCAATCTCTGGTCGGGGGTGATGTGGCGAGGTTGAAGGGCGCTCCTACGCCCTTGTTCCTCCGCGACAACTGGGAGCAGGTAGTGGTGTCCATGCCCGTCTTCAACGGGGATGGGCCCGTGCCCATGGAAACTCCCGAGGAACCGGTGGACATGCCCTCCGACGACTCTAGCAAAGAGGAGGAAGGAGGGGAGCGGGAGAAAGGGCCTGACTCCGAGGTGACTGACGGAGAGTCGAGGACTCCCCTCCCTCGGTGCAGGTCCCGTGTTCTCCGCCTCTCTCCGAGCGATGATGACAAGGATGATGATGAGGATGACGATGAGCAGGACGACGGGAGCTTGCCCCTGATCCCGAAGAAGGACAGGACCGGGCTGATCTCCCGCGGGTCTGCCCCGGCCCTGAGGCGGACCGCAGACGCACCTTCCGCTTCCAAGCTTCTCGAGGTTGACCCTTCCAGCCGGCTTTCAGGCTTCAAATTTGGCCGGAGGCCGCTCGAGCTCACTGGCGACGACCCGTAAGTGTTTGATTCTTGTCTTTATTTCTTGCTCTGCTTCTGAGGCTTGACGTCCACATCTCTTGGATAGGCTGGTGCCCGCAGCAAAGAAGTCGAAGGGAGCTCCTGAGGTTCCATCCGTGGCAGCGCCTCTGCCCGCGAAGGAGGGTGACCGCGACGCACAGGCCTCTCCTGCCCAATCGTCCTCGCGAGGCCTGGCTAAGCCGGCTGGGGCGAGCTTAGCCCCCACGGCCCAAGTGACTCCCGAGGTGCCCTTGCCTGCCGCCGCCACTACAGCCGTTGGGGCACAGCAGACTCCGCCTCAGGATGTTGTGGCCGTGCTGTCGCCTTCTCCTCCTACTCCACCGGCTGCTGTCTCTTCGACTCCTTCTACCGTTCTGGATTGTGCTGTTGCTGAGCTGGACCGACTGCGGCAGGATCTTCTTGGCGCCGACCCTCGCTTGGTGGCCGGGCACTTGGAGCTGGCTTCAGGATGGGTTCGCTCCGATGCTTCGATTCGGGCGGCGCTGGTCCAGGCCTCCACGGCTTGCGATGAGGAGAAGCAGGCCATCCTTGAGGCGAAGGCTGCTCGTGACGCAGCCCTGGGGGAGGTGGTCGACGTCTGTGGTCACTGCAAGGCGCTGGAGGACAAGCTGCAAGGCCTACGGGACCAGCTCGCGAAAGAGGTCCGCCTTCGCCAAGAGCAGGAAGAAGGCGTGAAGGCTCGCGAGGCGGCTGTCAAGGAGAGGGAGGTCAAGCTCAGGAAGCGCCGCGACCCCCTAGGCGCGCTGGAGCAGGAGTTCGGGGCGAAGAAGGCCAAGCTGGACGACAAGGCCCTGGTTCTTGCCGAGGACCGCGTGGCCTTCACGGAGATGGAGTCGAAGGCTCGCTCCTCACTGAGGACGCTTTACGACAGCAGCCTGGAGAGCCCGCTGGCTGGCGCCGAGGACGGTCCCGCCAAGTTGCTTCCCTTCCTGGTTCACGCTCTTGAAGATGTCGCCCTTGGCCTCGGCCCCACGGCCGAGGCCGAGGCGCGTGTCCTGTCTTCTGCAGCACTGACACGGGTCCTCACCCACATCTACCTTCGTGATCCCGGCATCGACCTCGACAGCCTGCTGGAGCCAGTAAGCGGCGAGCGTGCCGCTGCCGCTGTCGAGGCCGTGAAGGGTCGCGCGGAGGCTCTGCTGGGGAGGTTCCGGGCCTTCAGCACCAAGCCGGAGCAAGGCGCTGCCGACCCCACTACTCCATGAGGCGAACCCACTCCGCGCTGCTCCACCGCCGACAAGTGACTCCGTTGTGGCTCCTGTCCTGCCTTTAATTCCTGCACATGTATCATGCCTCGGGGAGGCGTTTAAACTTGCGTTTGGCATTGAGATAACCGTGTGGACTGTAATATTTGCTTTTGAATTCCTTGAAATTTGCACTTTTCCTTCCTACTTGCTTATGTTCTACGCCGGCAGAGCCCGGCCCGCGCATGCCTCACCCAGCATTGGTCCCGACCATAAACCAGGACGGGGCCAAGGAGTGAGGGGCTACGTGACAAGTTAGGCTCCTGAGTGGCGATGCTCAGGAGTCCCCCTTGGCGCACGAACAACACGTAGGGAGGTGTGATGTGGGTGGATCTACCGTTCTACGTCTGCAGAGCCCGACCGCGCGCATACCTCAACCGTCGTTAGCCTTTCGGAACTAAGGAGTGAGGGGCTACGTGACCAGTTAGGCTCCTGAGTCGCGATGCTCAGGAGTCCCCCTTGATGCTCAAACGGCCTTCGTACCTTGGCTCCGCTCGGGGAGAGACGCGCGACGAATTAGGCCCGGGGGGACCTGGTTGGGCGGTGTGTGTCTGGGTGTGACCCAGGCGCAGCCCCCGTGCCCAGCCCCCTCGTGCGGCACTCCCGAGGGGAGGCGTTACGATGAGGCTAGACACTGAGGTCTGGGCTCCCTGAGGTTGATGCGGCCCGGGGGCCACCCTCAGTTGTTTATCACCAGCGCGGAGCATAGCGCTTCCGTATGTGTACGGGCATAGCCGCTCCTCGGCAGTGTCATCAGCTAGCGCGGAGCATGGTGCTTCCACTGGTACGTGGGAGGGGGGGGGCTCTGGGAGGAGCCCCCGGGGCATGTACAGCCCTGCCCTGACACGTGGCTGGCACGGTAGGGCCTGGCGAGGTGTATCTGGGCACTCGTGAGCCAGCGCAGGACTCACGGGGCCCTACCTCTAGGCGGGTTGCGTCTGGCACTGGGCCTTATCTTGTGATGTGTCCCTACAAATTTGGTTAGATGTCGGCACTCTACGTCCTCGGGTCCCGGCCCTCGAGCTGGTCTCAGCCGTCGCTGGTATGCCAGGTCGCGATGTCGTGGACAAGGCCAGAGGGTGAGGGCTGGAGAGCTAGTAAGAGCCCTGAGTCGCGATGCTCAGGTACCCCCCCTTTAACGTGCAAGTGGTCGGCATGGAGAAGAAGAGGTGTCGTGGTCTGGCATCAAATAATCAAGCATGGTGGGTATAACGCATAACCGGAAATAAACGCAAATGGGATACATGCCGCTGGGTCAGGCCCGAGCGACTTGGGGATGATGCAGCCCGAGGGGCGCCCCCAACAAGGTAAGCTAACAACATGCAATAAAAGGGATACATGCCGCAGGGACGAACCCACGCGGCCTGGGAATAATGCAGCCCTGGGGGGTGCTCCCAGCTGGAAGTGAAACTTGAAAGATGTCACCTGATGACGTTGAGGACGAAGGGGTGTTGGTGTAGCAGGCTCAGTGGGCTGCGGAAGCCGATCCTCACGAGCCCCCAGGCCCAGGGGCCTCGGGAGGCTCCGGAGGCGCTGGTGGCTCCTTGCAGGCCATCTCCATCTCCACCAGGGCTGCGGAACGCCTGGCCTCTTGTGCCTCCGTGATGCCCCTCATGAGGTGCTGGTACGTGGCAGCCACGTTCGGCAAGCCATAAGGCATACGAACGTAGCTGTGGGGTGGACCTCCGCAGCGCCCCACTCGCGAGGGCCAGAGGCGCTCCAGAGAGGCGACTCGGTTGAGCCCTGGTATGTCGATGCAGACGCGCAGCCCACCATCCTCGCCCAGATGGGGAGCCACTGCTGGTAGGCGGGGGGCGCCTTTCATGACTCTTGACTCCTGTAGCTCCTGAATAGCCTTGCTGGCGAACTCCTGAGGGTCTGGCTCTCCTTGCCTTGCTCCTTCTTGAGGGAAACATGCTTCGAAACACGCCTCCATGTGGTGCCCAAGCGCCTCCCTCGTGACCCTAGCTAGGTCGGTGGCCCTCCAGGGGAGAGCCCCCGAGCCCTGCCTGAGGAGGGTGCCGGGCGCGCTTTCCTATGCGATGGAAGGATGTTCCCCCTGGGCAGGAACGGGCCCAGAGGGGCCTGCCTCCTGAGGGGCCGGGCCGGACGATGTCTTCTTCTTGGGGGCGGCCTCGGGAAGCCTCCTTCTTCCGCGATCCGGGTCTTCCAGTGACGCGGCCTGAAAGGCTCGTTCCAGGGAACACACCGCGTCCTTCTCTTCACAGGGCGCCGTGATGACTCCGCCACTTCCTGGCATCTTGAGGACGTTGTAGCCGTGGTGAGTTACGGCCATGAACTTGGCCAGCACTGGGTACCCAAGGATGGCATTGTATGGCAGGCGAATGTGAGTGACGTCGAAGTCGATTAGCTCGGTGCGGTAGTTGTTGCGTGCCCCGAAGGTGACAGGGAGGCGGACCTGCCCAATCGGGACCGTGGAGCCGTCGGTGATTCCGGAGAAAGGCTTGGTTGGCTGAAGCTGGCTGTAGGGCACTTGGAGATTGTTGAATGTTTCCACAGACAGGACGTTGAGCCCTGCCCCGCCATCGATGAGGGTCCTGGTGACCACCATGTTGCTGATGATTGGGGAACAAAGCATCAGGAGGACTCCGGCTGTAGCCGCACACTTGAGTTGATCTGCTGAGCTGAACGTGATGGCGCACGCCGACCACCTGAGAGGGCGCGTGGCTTCGAGCTTGGGGAGGACTGCATTCACTTCGCGGGCGAACTGCTTGAAGATGCGTTGAGAGGCTGGGGCTTGAGCCCCGCCCAGGATGCAGGCGATCGCGCGTGGCTCCTGGAAGCCCTCAGCCCCCTCGTCCTGGTGGCGGTCCTCATTTCTCCTTGGCTGCGGCTGCGGCGGAGGGAGGCCTGCGTTGCCTTGCAGGCGATCCTCGCGAGGTTGATCCCTCCAGTCTCCCTCACGAGGCGGGTCTTGCCAGCGATCCTCGTGAGGTTGATCGCGCCACCCTTGGCGCGGGCCATGGTCTTCCCAGTGTCCTGCGTTCCTTCCTCCTCCTCGACCGTAGCCCCGATCACCGCGGTCAGGGCGACGGCCGATCCTTCCTTCTCGCACGGCTCGGAGCTCTTGACATTCGTTGGTGTTGTGGGTGTGGAGGTCGTGGTACACACAGTACCGGCTGCCCTTGGAAGGTTCGGGCTGATCTCTGCCCCGCTAGGTGTCTGGTTCTGCCACGAGCACGGCAGCCCCCTTGCGCTTCACATCCTTGGCCTTGGGCTTCTTCTCTTCTGGGTCTGCGGCAGGCAGCTCGAGGAGGGAGAGACGCCCTTCCTCAGCCCTGGCGCACTTGGTTGCCAAGTTGAACAGCTCCAAGGAAGTGCACATGTCTTCATGCATTGCCAGCTCCTCCTTCATCTTGACATCGCGCACGCCGTCGGAGAAGGCTGAGATGATAGCCTCCTCGGTCACCTTGGGAATCTTGAGGCGTGCATTGTTGAAGCGCTGGATGTACTTCTGCAGGGTCTCCCTGGGTTGTTGCTTGATGCGGCGCATGTCCCTCACGGCGGGTGGCCGGTCGCGAGTACCTTGGAAGTTGGCGATGAAGCGGGTGCGCATCTCGTCCCAGGAGGAGATCGTGCCTGGAGCCAGGTTCAGGAGCCAGGTGCGGGCCCCGTCCTTGAGCGCCATGGGAAACCAGTTCGCCATGACCTTCTCGTCTCCGTTGGCAGCTTCGATGCCCAGCTCGTAGAGCTGGAGGAACTCCGCAGGGTCAGCCGTGCCATCGTAACGAGGAGGCAGGTCTGGCTTGAACTTGCCGGGCCACGCGACGCTGCGTAGCTCGATGGTGAAGGCACGGCAGCCTGCTGTGGCCACGGGAGGCCTTGGGTGACGGAGAGCTTGGTCTTGCACGTCCCCACGCGCTGCAGCTGAGAGCAGCACGGGGTCTTGACGTGCGGGAGCAGGAGCATGGTCGTGACGTGCTGGAGCAGGGAGCGCCCGGGCAGCTTCTTGCGGGCGAGGGACTTCTTGGCAACTCTGCTCTTGCCGCGCTGGCACCTGACGGAGCGGGTTCCGCCCAGGGGCCACGCGCCTTGGATCCATGGCGCCTTCCTGAGGAGGAGGCGGCCGGGGCGCCGCCGGAGCTTCGTCGCCCGCGCAGGGCGGGGTGCGGTGCAGCGGAATGGACGGTGCAGGGGAGCCCCCTGCGGCGCGGACAAGCTCGGTGACGCGGTCAAGCCATTCTTCGTAGACGTCGTCGACGGGACAGTAGCGCAGGAGCTCGTTTGCCGCGATGAGCGCAGCTCGAGCCTCCATGGGCGCGCGGAGCGCGCGGGACGAAGAACCAGCTGGGGTGAGCGAGGGAGTAGCGGTGCGGCCGTCTTGCCGCACGGACGGATGCTGAGATGATGCTTGCTGCTCGTCCCCCGCCGGGCCGGTGGCGGCGTTGACGGTAGGCGACGGGGAACGGCGAGGACGCCCGCCGACAGGAGCAGTCTGGGCGACGCGGGAAGTGAGAGCGGCCCAGCGCTTGGCGCGGACCCGACGAGCGTCAGACATGGGCGCGATGGTCGGAGGAGAACGGGGTAGTGGAAGACGAATTCCAGCGCACCCCGACCTGGCACGCCAAATGTCGGATTTCGGGTTCCGGCAAACCCTTGAGCTTTGAACACTGGGGTGCGCATGGAGATTTCGCCTCCTACCAACCTGCACCCCTCAGCCTCGCTAAGATTTAAGCTACGGAAAGAACAACGCAAGAGACACAAGGTTTATACTGGTTCGGGCCACCGTTGTGGTGTAATACCCTACTCCAGTGTGTGGTGTGGTGGATTGCCTCTCGGGCTGATGATGATGAACAATACAAGGAAGAACAGCCTCGCAACGGTCTGTTCTTGGCTGGGGCGATGAACTGCTGGGAGGAGTTCAGTCACCCTTCTCTCTCTCTCAGATTTCGATCCCCCTCCTACTATGGTGGCTAGTCCTATTTATAGAGGCCCTGGTCCTCTTCCCAAATATCGAGCGGGAAGGGAGCCAACAATGGCGGGCTAATTTGAAGGGGGACAGCTAGTACCAGCTATCCTGACAAAAGTAGTCTTCGCCTGCACAAAGCTCTGGCGGTGAAGCCGTCTTGGGCTCCATGATGACCTCCATCTTGTAGTCCTCCTGGTCTTGGTCTTGTTGCACCGAAATGGCAACCTTTGCATGATGCCTCGGTACTCCGCGGCTGCGCTTGCCTCCTTTGCACCAAAGAGGAAAGGAGGACACTGCGCGGGCTGGCACCCGCCTGGCGCCCTTGGTCGTCATGGCTTGCGTCACGGGCACCTCGTGAGATACCCCGCCTTGATCTTTCCGCCTCCTCGCGAGCCAGCCTGATGAGGCCGTGCCTGAGGAAGCTCCGCGTCGTCCGCCCCGCGAGGCTTGGCCCCTCGCTAGGGTCTTGGGTCTGTGTTGGTGAAGATGGGCCATGCTGGGGCCCCCCTTTGAGCCATGCCGCAGGCCGCAGGTAGGCAAGTCTGGGGACCCCCATTCCCAGAACGCCAACAGAGTTGAGGTCGGAGGAGCTCCAGGGGGCCCACGAGGTAGGGGGCGTGCCCAGGGGGCAGGCGCCCCCCCCCCCCCACCCTCGTGGCTAGGGTGTGGGCCCCTGGTCTTGATCTTTTGCCAGAATTTTTTATTATTTCCGAAAATAATCTCCGTGAAGTTTCAGGTCATTCCGAGAACTTTTGTTTCTACACATAAATAACACCATGGCAATTCTGCTGAAAACAGCGTCAGTCCGGGTTAGTTCCATTCAAATCATGCAAGTTAGAGTCCAAAACAAGGGCAAAAGTGTTTGCAAAAATAGATATGACGGAGACGTATCAGGTGGCAGCGCTAGATTGGGTGCGGGTGGCGGCTGGACGTGTCCTGTCGCTGGGCGGACATGTCCGGCTGCGCGAGGAGGGTGGATCTAGGGTTCATCTGTGCGAAAAATCGGGGAGGGGCACCTATTTATAGGTAGGAGGAGGTAGGAGTGTACAAAAGAGGTGTAGTTTTCGCCCACACGATCGTGATCCGATGACGGAGGACATGGGTGTGGTTTAGATGGGTTATTGGGCCGTTTTGGAGGGGTGTTGGGCTGCAACACAAAAGAGGCTTTCGCGGTTGCCCGGTTAACCGTTGGAGTATCAATCGGACTCCAAATGGGACGAAATTTGACAGGCGATCTACCGGTGGAGTACCAAGGCCACTTGGCAAATCTCGGTCCATTCCGAGAACGTTCAACACCCGCTCACGAAAGGAGACAAAAGGGGTACGCCGGTGCACGTAGGAGTTTCGGATTGCAAAACGGACAACGGGGAAAATGCTCGGATGCAAGAGACGAACACGTATGCAAATGTGACACACATGATGACATGATATGAAATGCATGACATGAACAAAATGCAAAACAAAGACAAAACCAACCACGAAGGGAATCTCATAACTTAAAGCCGGAAATGGCAGAGTCAGAGTTACAAATATGGCAAGTTACATCCGGTGTGTTACAACACTCCACCACTACGAAAGGATCTCGTCCCGAGATCTAGGACTGAAAGAACTCCGGATAATCGGAACGGAGGTGGTCCTCGCGTTCCCAGGTGGCTTCTCGATCGGAATGATGTGACCCCTTCACTTTTAGGAATTTGATAGACTTGTTGTGAGTCTTGCGCTCAGTTTCTTCAAGAATAGCAATGGGATGCTCATGATAAGACAGATCTTCTTGGAGATCAATCTCTTCGAAGTTGATGGTGCGCTCAGGAGTCTTGAAGCACTTGCGAAGCTGTGACACGTGAAACACATCGTGCACATTTGCGAAGTTGGACGAAAGCTCAAGTTGATAGGCGAGGTCGCCTCTTTTACCAATGATCTTAAAACGACCCACATATCTAGGGGCAAGCTTCCCTTTGATACCGAAGCGACGAGTGCCTTTCATTGGAGAGACGCGGAGGTAGACATGGTCTCCGATCTCGAAAGCCAAGTCACGGTGCTTGCTATCATTGTAACTCTTCTGGCGCGATTGCGTGGCTTTGTGATTTTCGCGGATGACTTTGCACATTTCTTCAGCCTCTGAGATTAAGTCATTGCCAAGAAGTTGCCGTTCACCAGCCTCTGACCAATTAAGAGGAGTACGACACTTTCTGCCATAGAGAATCTCGAATGGGGCCTTGCTCGAACTCGCTTGGAAACTGTTGTTGTAGGAGAACTCGGCATATGGAAGACAATCTTCCCACTTCATACCGAAGGAAATGACACAAGCCCTGAGCATATCTTCAAGGATTTGATTTACTCGCTTGACTTGACCACTAGTTTGAGGATGGAACGCTGTGCTTAAGCGAATGTTGGTGCCCATGGCCTTGTGGAAGGAGTCCCAGAACTTAGAAGTGAAAATTCTTCCACGATCTTAAGATATCAATTGCGGAATGCCGTGCAAGGAGACAATCCTGGAGGTGTATAGCTCTGCCAGCTGAGCTGTTGTGGTAGATTCTTTGATTGGAAGGAAATGAGCCACTTTAGTAAGCTTGTCGATGACAACAAAGATAGCATCATTTCCACGTTTGGACTTGGGAAATCCAGTCACGAAGTCCATCTCAATATGGTCAAACTTCCATTCTGGAATAGCAAGAGGTTGGAGGAAACCAGCTGGCTATTGGTGTTCCGCTTTCACCCTTCTTCAGACATCACATTCCTCCATGAATTGAGCGATCTCTCGCTTCATTCGAGTCCACCAATACGACTACTTGAGGTAATGGTACATCTTCGTACTTCCAGGATGAATGGATAGGAGGGAATTGTGAGCCTTGTTCATAATGACTTTCCTTAGATCGCCTTTAGGAACGACAATTCGATCCTCGAAGAATAGAGTATCTTTGTCATCAATGCGATAGCACTTGTACTTGGGTTGGCTCTTGGCAATCCCATTTTTCACCTTCTTCACCATGGAATCCAGGAGTTCTGCCTCACGAATTTGATATTCCAAAGTAGGAGAGACTTGGAGGTTGGCAAGAAAGCCTTGAGGAACAACTTGGAGTTTCAGTTTGCGGAAAGCTTCACAAAGGTCCGGTTGGAAGGGCTTGAGAATTAGGCTGTTGCAATAAGCCTTCCTGCTCAAAGCATCTGCAATGACACTGGCCTTGCCTGGAGTATATTCAGTACTCGGATTGTATTCTTGAATCATTTCGACCCAATGAGTCTGTCTGAGGTTGAGGTTGGTTTGAGTGAAGATGTACTTGTGGCTCTTATGATCAGTGAAGATGTCCACTTTCCTTCCCAACAAGAGATGTCTCCACGTTAATAATGCATGGACAGCTGCCGCCAACTCGAGGTCGTGAGTGGGGTAGTTGCTTTCATTGGGCTTCAACTGACGAGAGGTATAAGCCACAACTTTCTTCTCTTGCATTAACATAGCACCGAGACCTTGCAGGGAGGCATCACAGAAAACTTCAAAAGGCTTGGATTCATCAGGAGGAGTCAAGACAGGAGTTGTGACCAGCTTATCTTTGAGGGTGTTGAAAGCAACATCACACTCAGGCGTCCAGACATACTTGACATGCTTCTGGAGGAGGTTGGAAAGAGGCTTTGCAATCTTAGAGAAATTCTCAACGGATCTTCGACAATAGCTTGCAAGCCCAAGAAAACTGCGGAGCTGCTTCACATTCTGAGGTGGTTCCCAATTCACAATTGCAAACACCTTCTTAGGATTAACAGCGATGCCTTTGGCGGAGATGATATGACCAAAGTATAGAACCTCGTCAAGCCAGAACTCACACTTGGAAAACTTTGCATAGAATTGATGCTCTCTGAGTTTGTCGAGTACCAATCTCAAGTGCTTGGCATGATCCTCCTTATTCTTGGAAAAGACGAAAATATCATCAAGATACACCAAGACGAAATCATTTGTGTAAGGGTTGAAGATGAAGTTCATCATGCGAGAGAACATTGGAGGAGCATTGACAAGGCCGAAAGACATGACGGTATATTCATAAGAACCATAGCTTGTTCTGAATGCTGTCTTGGGGATATCTTGTTCATGAATGCGAATCTGATGATAACCCATACGGAGGTCAAGCTTGGAGAATACTTGGGCACCTTTAAGTTGCTCAAAAAGCTCATTGATGTTAGGGAGTGGACACTTGTTCTTTATTGTTTTCCTGTTCAATGGACGGTAGTCGACGCAGAGTCGTTCCGTTCCATCCTTCTTCTTGACAAAAAGAACACCACAACCCCATGGAGATGAACTCGGTCTGATCAGACCCATACGCTCTTGTTCATCGAGTTGTTTCTTAAACTCCTCTGGTCCAAGCTTGTAAGGACGTTTGCAAACAGGTTCCATGCCAGGCTCCAGATCGATAACGAATTCAACTTGCCGGTGAGGAGGCATTCCCGGAAGCTCTTCTGGAAAGACGTCTTGATATTAACAAATGACTGAATCTGAGAGATGGCATTCAACTCGCCCTTCTCATTGAGAGAAAACAGCCGAATGGTTTCATCATGAGCGGCATAGATGATGACATCCTTAGAAGAGTGTGTCAATTGAATCTGCCTGGCAGCACAATCAAGCTAAGCCTTATGCTTAGAAAGCCAGTCCATGCCGAGAATTAGATCAATATCTGAGTCACCAAGAACAATTGGAGAGGACAGAAATTTATAGTCGCCCATCTTGATAGAAACATCCGAAACCATAGAGCTTGCGTTCATGAATTTACCCGGAGAGACAACTGATAACTGCCTAGGCAAATCTTGGAAAGGCAACTCATGCTTAGATGCAAATGGTCTTGAAATGAAACAATGTGATGCACCAGTATCCAAAAGAACTTTAGCAGGAAAGTCATTGACTGGAAGATTACCCATGATCACTTATGAAGAATCCTATGTCTGAGCTGTGTTCATCATGTTGACCTTTGCCAACTTGGAATTATGCTTGACCACTGCATTCCTGGAAGATCTCACATGAGGAGGAGGTCGAAGGCGCCTTTGGTTGAAGCACTTGTTTGCATAGTGCCCTTTCTGCTGACACTTGTTGCAAGTAACCTCTGAGAGCGGATGGTGATAAGGAGTACTTGACCTTGGAGTATGAGACTGAGCTTTGTTCTGATAGCCTAGGTTGGGTGGGTGGGAAGATCCACTGCCACCTTTGCTCTTCTGCTGGTAGGGCTGACGGAATGGAGGAGGAGGAGGAGGAAACCAGAACTTCTGTTGCTTAGCTGCCACTTGAGTTGAAGAATAAGATTGAACGGCATCCGTGACTCTCTTATTAGATGCCTCACACTTGAGCTGAGCAGCTTCTTGCTTTAGTGCCATGTTGTAGAATTCATCAAACTTAGTTGGCTCGAGAAGCACGAGAGCTAATTGCATATCTTCTCTGAGGCCACCTCTGAATTGATAAATCATACTCTTTTCATCAGGAACGTCTTGTTTAGCGAAGCGAGCGAGTCTCTGAAACTGGATATTGTATTGATACACGGACATGCTGCCTTACTTGAGATTGCGGAACTCCTCACGCTTGCACTCAGCAACACTTGGTGGGTGATACGTCTCCAACGTATCTATAAATTTTGATTGCTCCATGCTATATTATCTACTGTTTTGGACTATATTGGGCTTTATTTTCCACTTTTATATTATTTTTGGGACTAACCTATTAACCGGAGGCCCAGCCCAGAATTGATGTTTTTTGCCTATTTCAGTATTTCGGAGAAACAGAATATCAAACGGAGTCCAAACGGAATAAAACCTTCGGGAACGTGATTTTCTCACTGAACGTGATCCAGGAGACTTGGACCCTACTCCAAGGAGTCAAAGAGGCGGTCACGAGGGTGGGGGACGCCCCCACCCCCCTAGGGCGCGCCCCCTGCCTCGTGGGCCCCTCGGTGCTCCACCGACGTACTCCTTCCTCCTATATATACCTATGTACCCCCAAACGATCAGAAGAAGAGCAAAAAACCTAATTCCACCGCCGCAACTTTCTGTATCCACGAGATCCCATCTTGGGGCCTGTTCCAGAGCTCTGCTGGAGAGGGCCGTCATCACGGAGGGCTTCTACATCATCATAGCCTCTCCGATGAAGTGTGAGTAGTTTATTTCAGACCTTCGGGTCCATAGTTAGTAGCTAGATGGCTTCTTCTCTCTTTTTGGATCTCAATACAAAGTTCTCCCCCTCTCTTGTGGAGATCTATTCGATGTAATCTTCTTTTTGCGGTGTGTTTGTTGAGACCGATGAATTGTGGGTTTATGATCAAGTCTATCTATGAATAATATTTGAATCTTCTCTGAATTCTTTTATGTATGATTGGTTATCTTTGCAAGTCTCTTCGAATTATCCGTTTGGTTTGGCCAACTAGATTGGTAGTTCTTGCCATGGGAGAAGTGCTTAGATTTGGGTTCGATCTTGCGGTGTCCTTTCCCAGTGACAGAAGGGGCAGCAAGGCATGTATTGCATCGTTGCCATCGAGGATAACAAGATGGGGTTTATTTCATATTGCATGAATTTATCTCTCTACATCATGTCATCTTGCTTAAAGCGTTACTCTATTTTTAACTTAATACTCTAGATGCATGCTGGATAGCGGTCGATGAGTGGAGTAATAGTAGTAGATGCAGAATCGTTTCGGTCTAATTGTCACGGACGTGATGCCCATATACATGATCATACCTAGATATTCTCATAACTATGCTCAATTCTGTCAATTGCTCAACAGTACTTTGTTCACCCACCGTAGAATACCTATGCTCTTGAGAGAAGCCACTAGTGAAACCTATGGCCCCCGGGTCTATTCTCATCATATCAATCTCCATCACTTTAATCTCGCTTTGCTTTTTACTTTGCTTTTACTTTTTAGTTTGCATATCTATACCAAAAATACCAAAAATATTATATCTATCAGATCTCACTCTCGTAAGTGACCGTGAAGGGATTGGCAACCCCTAATCGCGTTGGTTGCGAGTAGCTATCGTTTTGTGCGGGTACGAGGGACTTGAGCGTGGCCTCCTACTGGATTGATACCTTGGTTCTCAAAAACTAAGGGAAATACTTACGCTACTCTGCTGCATCATCCCTTCCTCTTCGGGGAAATCCAACGCAAGCTCAAGAGGTAGCAGTGGGATGTGATGAGCTTTGAAGTCTCGAGGAAATCATCCCAGGTAACCACACGAGCTCCTCTGGAATCTCTGTATTGTTGATACCACTTAGGAGCTTGGTCTTTGAGTTGAAATGAAGCAAACTTGACAAAGTCCTCAGACCTGACATTGCTACACTCAAAATGTTTGCAGATATCCACGAGCCAGTCGTCAGCGTCTGTGGCCTCGACCCAGTTGCTGAAGGACTTGGGCTGGTTTGTGAGGAACTGGTTGAGGGTAGCAAACTGAGGCTGATTGTTGCCTTGGCCTTGATTTCCTTGGTTGCCTTGCCCTTGGTTGCGCTCTTGCAAGAGTTGCAAAAGCATCTGAATGTTGGTGTTGGTGGTTGCCATGACAGCTTGCCATGCCTCCGAAGGTGGAGGTGGTGGCGGAGAGTCCGGATTCTGACGTGTTGGAGGAGCCATCCTGAAGAGGTTGACATCCGTTAGCATCTTGAAAGACATATATTCAAGCTGAATCAATGGATCAAAATTGCAACATATAGCCTTAACATTCGAACAAGAATGAACAAATGAATTCCAAAGTAAATCATCACACTTCCATAAATTGAGAAGCCACTTAGAAAAAGGTAGATGAAATAAAGCAACAAGGTACGGATATGAACAAATAAGTGGTAAGGATTACCCAATCACAAACCAAATATCTGCGGGAAGAAATACTAGAGCTACTTGAATTCCCACCTATGAAACTCCTGAAACTTTCTGGTTATGCAATCAGGTGTTGGGGATACAGGGGAAGCATAATATCTCACCCAAAACTAGCAAATCCTACACCCATTTGTATCCATCCTTCAACACATAACCAAGAAACCTTCAGAAATCATGTACCTCAACCTTCGAAAAGCATCTGTTATACAAGTTATGGCAATACTCCCAAAATTCCGCCCCAGTACTGGGTGGCGTCGAGGTTATCTCGCCAACAACTGCATAAAAGAGATTTTCGATGTCGGTGAACTCAGGTATTCCAGAACTACAACGATAAAATTGTGACGACAACACCTCGGAGCTCAACTCCCTGGGACACTGCCTCAACCGCTAAATGTTAGGAGGCACCAAGAACAATGTTCTCGTCACAAAACCATCGGAACGATTCCAAAATACCCGCGTGATCCTAAAATTTTTTTAGTGAAATTTGAGAAGAGAAGAGTCAAAACTCTACATCAGGAGGCCTCACCAGAGCGACGAAGGGACTGAGGAGTAAAAAGAATCCTACTCTCCGATATATACAATCCTAAGACTCAAAACATTTACTTCTAGAATCAACAACGTCAGTGATTCGGTCAAGCAGGGGGCTCCTAAGTCGGGGAAGGCTCTGATTACCAACTTGTAACACCCACAATGCGGCTATATCTCCCACGTGTCGGGGCCCGACTTAGAGGCATAACCGCATGGTAGGTCTGTTGAAAGAGGGGTAATCTTTACACATCCCATGTACTGAATAAGAAAGGGATAAAGAGTCGGCTTACAATCGCCACTTCACACAATACATAAATAATACATACATCATCCAAGGTACAATCAAAGGTCTGACTATGGAACCAAAATAAAGAAAGACAACCCCAATTGCTAGATCCCCGATCGCCCCAACTGGGCTCCTCTACTGATCATCCGGAAAAGAAACATAGTAAAGGCCCGAATCCTTGTCGAACTCCCACTTGAGTTCGGTAGCGTCCCCTACACTGGCATCATCGGCACCTGCATCTGTTTGGAAGTATCTGTGAGTCACGGGGACTCGGCAATCTCACACCCACGAGATCAATACTATTTAAGCATAAGGGTAGGAAAGGGGTAGTGAGGTGGAGCTGCAGCAAAGCACTAAGCATATATGGTGGCTAACTTACGCAAAAGAGAGCGAGAAGAGAAGCAACACACGGTCGAGAAGCTAATAGTGATCAAGAAGTGATCCTGAAACTACTTACGTTCAAGCATAACACACGACCAAGTTCTCTTCCCGGACTCCGCCGAAAAGAGACCATCACGGCTACACACGCGGCTGATTCATTTTAATTAAGTTAAGTGTCAAGTTCTCTACAACCGGATATTAACAAATTCCCATCTGCCCATAACCGCGGGCACGGCTCTCGAAAGTTCAAAACCCTGCAGGGGTGTCCCAACTTAGCCCATCACAAGCTCTCACAGTCAATGAAGGATTTTCCTTCTCCCAGGAAGACCCGATCAGTCTTGGAATCCCGGTTATAAGACATTTTGACAATGGTAAAACAAGACCAGCAAAGCCGCCCGAATGTGCCGACAAATCCCGATAGGAGCTACACATATCTCGTTCTCAGGGCACATCGGATGGGCCAGACGTCGGGTTGGCATAGACCCTAGTTTCCCAGGGGGCGCCGGACATCGCCTAGTTTGGACCAACACTCAGAGGAGCACTGGCCCGGGGGTTTAAAATAAAGATGACCCTAGAGTCCGCGAAACCCAAGGGAAAAAGGCTTAGGTGGAAAATGGTAAAACCAAGGTTGGGCCTTGCTGGAGGAGTTTTATTCAAGGTGAACTGTCAAGGGGTTCCCACAACACCCAACCGCGTAAGGAACGCAAAATCAAGGAACACCGGTATGATGGAAACTAAGGCGGTAAGAGTGGAACAAAACACCAGGCATAAGGCCAAGCCTTCCACCCTTTACCAAGTATATAGATGCATTAAAGTAAATAAGAGATAATAATGATAGCCCAACAATATCCATGTTCTAACAAGGAACAAACTTCAACTTCACCTGCAACTAGCAACGCTATAAGAGGGGTTGAGCAAAGCGGTAACATAGCCAAACAACGGTTTGCTAGGAAAGGTGGGTTAGAGGCTTGACATGGCAATATGGGAGGCATGATATAGCAAGTGGTAGGTAGCGCGGCATAGCAATAGAGCGAACAACTAGCAAGCAAAGATAGAAGTGATTTCGAGGGTATGGTCATCTTGCCTGCAAAGTTCTCAGAGTTGATGAAAGCTTGATCCTCGTTAGCGTACTCAACAGGTTCCTCGATCACGTACTCATCTCCCGACTCTACCCAAAGCAAGAACACAAGCAAAGGACCAACAATCAATCACGATGCAATGCACAAGCAACATGATGCAAAACATGACATGATATGCAAGACATGATATGCAATGCATATGCATGCTTCGTAAGGGAAAGAATGAACAAGGCATCAACTTGGCAAACCAAGTGTGCCGCTAGAAAGATGAGATGATTTCGGTCAAAATCAATATAGAGATCACCGGAAATGGATGCACGGTTTGCAAATGGCAAGCAAAACAATAATGGCACAATTCTGCGATTAACAGCACGATGCCACCTAGAATGCAACAAGAAACTAAGCTACTGCACTCCAACATAGCAACAAATCATATGGCAGTGATGTTCTCAAGATGCTTGAAAAAACATGAACACTGAGCTACGGCTAAACCACACTAGAATAGGTCCAAAAAAGCATGGCAAAAGTGCAAAAGATATCAGCTTCACAGACTTAGTGAAAATACTAACATACCAGAAATAACATCAGGAAGCCATGTTTAGAGCAAGCAAACAACATACTACAGGAACATATCATAGCAATACAAGGCATGGCATGAATCTAATAAATGCATAGAACAAAAGTCCCTTACTAATCATGAGCCAAAAAGGCACAGAAGATATGATGGCACCCATGTAAACATAGAAGTTTTATTAACAGTTTCAGACTGAACAGAAAACAGAGCATGGCATAATCAGAGTTATGAAAGCAACTTTGCGAGCTCAAATCACTCATCACAAAGCATTGCATGACAATATAAGCATACCAACAGCAAGAAGACATGTTCATGAAGCTAACCATGGCAAGAGCAAGTTCATAGCATGCATGGATCACTGGCAACAACCATGGCGAAATTGATTAACATGTAAACAATCTACCAGGAACATTTTATAGCAAAAGTAGAGCAAGATCAAGACATGCTCGGGCACTCCATAATTGCAAACAGGGGCATGGATGGATAGAGAATAACCATATGTCTAAAACACCTTTACTAAAGATACTCAAAACAAGCATGGATCTCACTATAGCATCATGTTTACATGGCATCAAAATAACAACAGGAAAATGACTTAGTAGAATCCTAAGTCCCTGAAAACAGCAATATCACGAGGCCTAGTTTGCATGCTTGTGCTAGTCACCAGAAAGATCACAAAAATACATGGCAAGGACCCATGTAAAGATGGCATGGCATAGTTCAAAGCACATGTAGAGCTCATGCCCATATGAAGCCCACATCAAATGTGACAAAAATGACAAATCACCATAAACTGATAAGTAGCAGCAGTAAACAATTTATAGCACTCTTGCATCAATGATTTGGGCACCCAGATGAACTCAAACAAGCATGCCACAATGTAATGAAATGAAGAGCATCTCCCAATGAACATTTTGATATCTTATATGCATGAAACGGATCTACGATCACCGAGAGATGATGAAATGAACAAGGGCATACAATGTTAAGGACTTGGAAGAAATCAACCTCCGAAAACTGGACGGAGAGATTCAGGATGGAGAGGTACAGCGTGGATGGGGTGTTTGGATGGGATCCCGGTGGATCTCGTCCCGATCCACCGGATCCGGCGATGAGGCGGACGCCGGCGATAACGGCGACCTCCGGCGATGCTCCGGCGATGGAGGGAGGTGGAGCTTGAGGCGGCAGGGGCGAGGAAGCTCGGCTCCGGCGACGTCGGCGGTGGGCGGTGGCGCGAAGGTGGCGAGGCGCGGCGAGGGCCGGCGAGGTGAGGCAGTGGCGAGCGGCGGCGCGTGGAACGGCGCC
>NC_057794.1:136976776-136978833 GCF_018294505.1 Triticum aestivum
GGGCACGGACGGCGGCGCTGTGCGCGGGTGGTGGTGGGGCGGATCGGGTCTGGGCGGGCCTGCCCTGGGCCGAGGCGGCGGGGAAGGTCCGCGTGTCAGGTGGCGGCGCTAGATTGGGTGCGGGCGGTGGCTGGACGTGTCCGGTCGCCAGGCGGACATGTCCGGTGGTGCGAGGAGGGTGGATCTAGGGTTCATCTGCGCGAAAAATCGGGGAGGGGCACCTATTTATAGGTAGGAGGAGGTAGGAGTGTCCAAAAGAGGTGTAGTTTTCTCGCCCACACGATCGTGATCCGACGACGGAGGACATGGGAGTGGTTTAGATGGGTTATTGGGCCGTTTTGGAGGGGTGTTGGGCTGCAACACAAAAGAGGCTTTCGCGGTTGCCCTGTTAACCATTGGAGTAACAAACGGACTCCAAATGGGACGAAATTTGACAGGCGATCTATCGGTGGAGTACCAAGGCCACTTGGCAAATCTCGGTCCGAGAACGTTCAACACCCGCTTATGAAAAGAGACAAAAGGGGTACGCCGGTGCACGTAGGAGTGTCGGATTACAAAACGGGCAACGGGGAAAATGCTCGGACGCAAGAGACGAACACGTATGCAAATGCGACACACATGATGACATGATATGAAATGCATGACATGAACAAAATGCAAAACGAAGACAAAACCCAACCACGAAGGGAATCTCATAACTTAAAGCCGGAAATGGCATGGTCGGAGTTACAAATATGGCAAGTTACATTCGGGGTGTTACAGGAGCTTCCACAGATCTAGAGGCGGAAGCATCCAACAATGGGAAACTCTCCCTTTCAGACGAGCCAGAATCGGACGCCGAAGCTGTCCCTGAATGGAACCCCAGGCCGAAGCCTTCGGCCGAATCGTAAGTTTTTAAGGATAATGTATATATCCGGCTTTATGCCTTGTGATTCTAACGCACAGAATCATGTATCGCAGTTTGGCCCGTGATCTCCCCCAGCGATCATTATCCTCTCGGAATTTGCTGGGTTCTGACATGATGGCGAGCGAGTCGCCTCACGGGCCTCTCCACCCACTGCTAAGGATAACACTGAAGTGTTGTCCCGAAGGGCCTCTCCAGGACACGGAGAGGTGCGGGGAACCATCAATGTGGCGTCAGAGGGCAATACCTCTACAGCCGAAAACATGGGGGAGTGAACCCCCGTGGAGACTGGCAACGGGGCCATGCCCAATTCGGCCCCCAACCAAATATCATTCCGGAGGCCACTATGGCTCCAGAATCAGGCGAGCAGCCTCCTTCAAAAGAAGGGGGTGTGTCGACTCCTCCGGCGACCTCTGTCAATCCGGAGGCGCCGGACACTCTGATGGAAGTGCTTCAGAGTGCCTCCACCATTGAAGAACATCGTACCCTTATGGGTGCGA
Source organism: Triticum aestivum (assembly GCF_018294505.1). NCBI lineage: Eukaryota > Viridiplantae > Streptophyta > Magnoliopsida > Poales > Poaceae > Triticum > Triticum aestivum. Next base: position 136,978,181 of record NC_057794.1, read on the forward strand.
TGGTTAAAAAGGTTTGGTCCGCTAAGAGCGGATTGAACGAGACCTATACTAGCCTTCTGACAGGCTTCGAGGTACATGTGTCACACCCTAGCTAGTCATGCATCAGAGTGTGTGCATCATGTTTAAAATTCCATTTAATTTGAAATGGGGATTTGTGAAACGCTCAGAATCTTTTTGAAAATGACCCAAATAAAAATTTCTCCAAAAGGGTCCAAGAAAATGCTCATGTTGCTCTCTGAAAATATTGGACAGAGATAATAATCAAACCAATATTTTTAAGAGCTCATAGGTATTTATTTTGGGCATTTGGAATTAATGCATAAATATTTGCTTTGGAAATATATTAATTATATATATTAATATATGTCCAAATATTATGCCATTTATAAAGGAGCTCTGAAATAATATATCTAGCCCCTGCAAAAATTGGCATAAGTTAAATAAATGATTTAATATTTTTTTTAAATCAAAACAAATGTCAGAAATTAGAAAAACAGAAATAAATAACAGGAGGAGCTTACCTGGGCTCCTCCACTGTGCGGCCCAGCCAGCTGGCTGGCCCAGCCAGCAGCCGGCCCAGCCCACCTCCCTCCTCTGTCGTCTTCGTCCCGACAGAGGGAGGGGAGTGTGGCCGGCGCGCGCGCGCGCCACCG
>NC_057794.1:136979775-136987569 GCF_018294505.1 Triticum aestivum
TCCAACGAGTTCGCAAGACCCCGTAGAGTGTCCCTAGTGCCTCGCTTCGCTCGCCTTCGAGCTCCAACCCTGTTCCCGTGCACGACCGAACCCCGGCGGCCGCAGCCGAGCTCGCCGCCATCGACTCCGGCCACCCCAGGCTCGGCCACCACCACCGTTCGACGCGCGGGAGCAAGAGCTTTCCAACGAGCCCAAGAACGGCCTCGCCCGTGCCCTGTAGCGCGATCCCGCATCGCGCCGCGTCTCGGGCCTCGCCGGCGTCACGTCGCCGGTGGGTTTGACCCACTTTGACCACGGCAGGACACCCCCTGAGTCCCTAACAGGTGGGCCCAGCCCTGTACCTAATTAGGATTAGCGCTAACCACTGTTAGTTAACCCCCTGACACTGACTAGTGGGCCCCAGCGCCACTAATTAGTAATTAGGATTAAATTAACCCTGTTTAACCCCCCCTGTCACTGACGTGTGGGCCCCACACGTCAGGTTTGACTTCAGCCAGCCGCAGTTGACCACTGACGTCATGCTGACGTCATGCTGGCGCAATAATTATAACTTCTGGATTTAATTTAAATCAGGAAATTCCAGAATATTATTTAAACTTCAAAAATTCATAACTTTTATTCTGTAACTCCAAATTGGACAAATTATATATGAAAAATGATCAGAAAAATTCAAGGGATCCATCTGTACCATTTTCATGCATGTTAGAACAACTTATCACTACTGTTTAGGGCAAATGAAGTGAATGGCATTTGAATAATCACATATGGAGTTTGAATTTGAATCTTGTATTCAAACCAACTTCATTTAATCCGTTGCTAGTTGCATTAGCCCAAAACACATTCATTTTGCCATGTCATGATCATGCATCATATTGTACATTGCATTGATTGTGTTCCCTTCTGTGTTGCCGGTATTTATCCCCTCTCGATAGACGTGATACCGATGATGTGATCGTTGACACTGATGAAGACTCAATGTTATCTTCAGAAGTGCCAGGCAAGCAAAACCCCCTTGTTCATTCCGATACAATCCTACTCTCTCGCTCCTGCTCTCTTTTACTGCATTAGGACAACACCGATTCATCTGTTACTTGCTGCGGTAGCTGAACCCCTTTGTCCTTTGCATGACCTGTCATTGCCACAGTAAATAGATGAAACCCACTAGCATGAGTAGGAGTTGTTTGAGCCCTGATGTGCCTACTCATTCATGTTTGTTTGTCATGCCTGCTATTGCTTAGAGTTGAGTCAGGTCTGATTCATCGGGGATGAATCAGAGGCGTGTGAACCTGTCCTACTATGTGTGAGCTAAGTGTGTGAACACGATTTGGTAAAGGTAGCGGTGAGAGGCCATGTAGGAGTACATGGTGGGTTGTCTCATTGCAGCCGTCCTCAGGAACTGAGTTCTGTGTTTGTGATCCATGATTCAGCTACTACCACGCATTGGGCCTGAAACCAATGGACCCTCTCGGCTTCTTGATCACCCTTGTCCTCTGTCCAGGAGTTGCAAGTAGTTTCTGGTGTTTGTAGTATGCTGGAGGCCGTGGGCAGCACTGACCGTAGGGGTGGGCTGTGATGCGGTAGGCACGTGGCACGGTGTACCGGGCGCCCGTTTGGTGTCTCGGGAACCCTGTTCACATCGTTTGGGGCTGTGAGCGAAACTCCGGCCGGATCTCCTCATGGATGGAACCCGAATAGGCGATAAACCTGGACTAGAGACTTAGGTGATTAGGTAGGTCGTGGCCGACACCCACGTTGGGCTTCCGCTTGAAGGTTGCCGAGTACATGTCGTGTAAACGGCGGTAAGTGGTGAGAGCGTGTGTGAAGAAGTACCCCCTGCAGGGTTAACCTAATCTATTCGAATAGCCGTGTCCGCGGAAAAGGACTTCTGGGTTGCTTATATCAGTTCATAGACAAGTGAAAGTGGATACTCTAAAATACGCAAGATAAGCGTGAGTGCTGTGGATGGCGTTCTCGTAGGGAGACGGGAGCGGATCCATAGTGGTGTATTGATATGGTGAATATGTGGACTCGTGTGCGCCACCTCAAAAGAGTTACCTGCAGTCGTAGTTCAGGATAGCCACCGAGTCAAAGCTGGCTTGCTGCAGTTAAACCCCACCATCCCCTTTGTTGATAATGATGCATATGTAGTTAGTTCTGATGTAAGTCTTGCTGGGTACATTTGTACTCACGTTTGCCTATTTTATGTTTTTGCAGAGAGACTTCAGTCTCACTATTAGTTCCGCTTGGACTTCGACGTTTAGCTTGATACCTCAGCTACGATCTTGTGCCCTCGGCAGGATCTGATCGATAGTCAGGCTTCTCAGCCTTTTTCATTTATAGATGTCTGTACTCAGACATGATAGCTTCCGTTTGTGTTTTGACTTGTATGCTCTGATTGTTGGGTCATGAGACCCATGTTTGTAATATCTCGCTCCTCGGAGCCTAATGAATAAATTACTTGAGTCATAGAGTCATGTTGTGATGCTATGCTGTATTTGCACATATCGAGCATATTGTGTGTATGTTATTGAAATGCTTGGCATGTGTGGGATCTGACCATCTAGTTGTTTATCTTTAGTAGCCTCTCTTACCGGGAAATGTCTCCTAGTGTTTCCACCGAGCCATGGTAGCTTGCTACTGCTCCGGAACACTTAGGCTGGCCGGCATGTGTCCTTCTTCGTTCCTGTGTCTGTCCCTTCGGGGAAATGTCACGCGATGAATACCAGAGTCCTGTTAGCCCGCTACAGCCCGGTTCACCGGAGTCCTGCTAGCCCAGTGCTACAGCCTGGATCCACTCGCTGATGACCGACACGTTCGATGCTGGGTCATGGATGCCTGTCCCTGTAAGTCTGTGCCACTTTGGGTTTACAACTAGCCATGTCAGCCCGGGCTCCTTATCATATGGATGCTAGCGACACTGTCATATACGTGTGCCAAAAGGCGCAAACGGTCCCGGGCAAAGGTAAGGCGACACCCGTGGGAATACCGTGCGTGAGGCCGCAAAGTGATATGAGGTGTTACATGCTAGATCGATGTGGCATTGAGTCGGGGTCCTGACAGCATTGGTATCAGAGCTTGACTGCCTGTAGGATTACCAAGCCAAACTGGTCGAAGTTGAGTCTAGAAATTCTTTAGTTATATAAGGGAATTGATTGTGGGATGGAACGTAAGGCTCTTTTTACTCCTTATACCTTATGCCTTCTGATCTGAGTCATCTTATCTTTCCTACGGGGATTAAGAACTAGGCTTTCTCTTCTTTCTATCAGGATTACGTATTACTAGTCCGTAGACTTATAAGATTGTTCGTTAAGCTTGAGTCCAGTTCCTACTACTTCTGTATGTTAACTGATGATCTCGAAACCTTGATATTGTGCTTCCGAGTGGTTATGCCACCATTTTTGTGATTGTCTCAAATCTTTTTGAGCAATTATAGCCGTTATGCTGTCCGAGTCATCCCAGGTTTCTAAATAGTCCGATGCATTTGCAAATCCCTTCCTTCTGTTTTCGATGTTCCTTTATGCCAGCTCAATCACACTAATTGTTGAGTTGAGGTATTCTATTGCCTTGACATTATGTTGGAGTTACTATTATGACCCTAGGTGTCTCAGGGGATCATCTAGTAGTCTAGCCATGATTTATGTTCCAGTGTGATGACTCTGGCCGCCATTATCGAAAGCATCCCGTGATGCCATTTAGTAGTAGGTATTCTATCCCTGGGTTTTGAACCCGAGATTCACCCTACTTGCTTCATGTTGATAGTTTTGCTCGTTCCTTTAGGTTATTAGTAACCTTTGCTTTAGTCCTCGATGTTCGTGGTATTCCTTCTTCCAAATACTATGAACCGCTTATGGCAGATGTTTATTGGATCAAAAGATCACAATTAGAGTACTCTTGAGGAGTTCTCCATTCATAAATCGTGACTCTGCCAGTTCTACCTTTCTGCATGGGTTATCCGGAAGAAATATGTTGAACTTGGTTCGACATACTAATCTATGCATCCACAACTCAGAAAATTATATGTTCCTTTGAGTTGTTCTCTTTAGTTGCATTCTGACCCTCGTCTATCAATTGATAGTCAAGAGTATGCATGCATTCGTTCATCGATGTCTATTACTCTTGTGGTCCGTCAAGCCATTCTGTCCTGAATGACTTGGAGAAACAAACTCCAGTACCTCTTCCATATCCAGGATTGGGTCAAAGAAGTTGTGCTCCGCAGATCAAATTGCTAATCCAGCTTTTGGTTCTGTTCTACCTTGGAGTATTACCTTATTCTATATCGAGATTGTTATAGGAATTACACACCATCCTATGAACTCTTGGTACAGTGATACCTCTCACCATCATTAGTCATTCCTCGGCCCTCGTGTTGATGCAACCGGAATACCGACAAATGAGTTGTGATGTGTGAGATCAATACTCCCAGCAACCTCGTTGCTTGGTAGTTAAAGGATAATAATATCATTCTTAGTATGTTGGTTTTTGAATCATCCTTCTAAGACTGATCGTGCTACCTAGTCCTTATATCGGTGCACCCTTCGATTGATGAGTTAGGATCTTGTCAAGTCCTCACTCATTTGATCATATCGTCTTGCCCTCAAAAGCGAGATTGTTCTCGAGCTTAGTAACATACCGGTGGTTCATGATTTTCTGAATATCTTCTCAGAAGTATCACCAGGTCGTCACCTGACCGTTATGTTGAGCCCGTGATCAAGTTGGTTTCTTGTGAACCACCTTCTCTCCAAGAATCGGTGTTAGATATCCCTGAGCTAGTTGGTTAAGCTAGACAACAACTTGGAGAGTTGGAAGATAAAAGCTTGTCTGACTTAGTTCGTTCCAAAGGGATATTCTTGTGTAGTGTGTGTTGAAGAAAGATGATATCTTCATCGATTGGTCCCTGTGATCAGTTGCTGGACCTATTGTCTTATCAATCCTTTGATTTGAGTGTGGGCTATCGTCAAATCAAATCAATACCAACGATGCTCGTAATGTTGTCTTACTCGTGGTTGATCCCTCGAGCATACACCCTTACATCTTTGGTCTGACCAATGCTATCACTTGTTCACTTAACTATGGAATTCCTTTTAAAAGGAAACCCGGATGAATTGTTGTTGAGCCCATTGGCAACATCCTTCTCTCCTCCATGGTGTTGTTGAACATTAAGCTAGTGTTGGAAACTTTTGAAAGCATTTCTTCATGCTAGTTCATGGAGCAAATGTTCGGATGTAAGAAGTGACTTCCTCCAGTCCATGTGCATTTGATGCAAGTTGCCGCCGTGGATTCGAGAAAGTCAATGTTGTTTCCTTTGGAATCATCCCAAATCAGTCATGCATACGTGCGAAGTATTCTGTGGTTCGGAGACTTGCAACCTCCATTCTATATGGGTCCCTAGCACACCAAGCCACTGATTGATTTGTTCAAGATTAATAAGTTTTAAGTGCTAGTCCCGAAGGTACCAGATGGATTTGTACAAAACTTCGATATCCTCGCTGATGGTTCCCCCTCCTGAACTCGGTAGTGTTTTATTATAGGACTACTTTGTGGTCATGCTTGTCTTGGACAACGTGTTCACATGTTTGTAGCAGAACCAACTCATGTTTTGGAGCTTGCTATCGTAGTTCATTTCCCGAGAATCTCGCAACGTCATCTCGTCGAATTGTGTTGCAAACTTTCATTTTTCTTCCTAGATTCGATGAGTCTGGAATATCCTAACACCAACCAGATCTGAATCTCAGGCAGATATGATGGTTGGAACATTTCCCAAGAACTATAATATTGGTCTCTCGATAACCGGTAAGGTGGATGTCGTGGCCAACACACCCATCCGGTAGACCTATTATTGTAGTATCTTGATTGAGGAAGTTGGCCACCTCCCCATAAGGATTTCGTAGGATTTACCTCCCTAATTGTTCCTTATGGATTCTTGTGCTCCCGAAGTCCGACCTTTTTACTTGATGTTCTAGATATCAAACCATTTCTATGAATGGGTTACACTAGCACATCAAGGAGAACATTAGAAGCGGAGTGCTAAATGTCTCTCGGTCGATCGTCCAGATTTTGTTTCCTTGGCCTCGCTAAGGTGAAATCTGAGAAAGTGTTATCTTCCTTTGCATCTGCGTCATCCTTCCTCATTCATCATGGTAGTAAGTTGTGTTGCCAGAATCCTTGACACGGATATTGGTAAAATCTTGATGAATATGGAAATGCTCAAGTTCTTGAGAGCACGCACAAGCGTTAGGTGTTACCGTCGACACTAACTAGGTTTGCTCTCAACTTCCTCGGTTATGCTATAACCATTCCAATAGTGGAATAACTCTCTATTGTTGAGCCTCTCCCCAGTTACTAGAATCATTCCCAGCATTTGGATTTTGTTCCCAGCTTGCACCGCCAATGTGTCATTCTACCATGGGTCCCTTCCATTTCCGGTGATAAGCAAAAATCATCCATTACGTTGTCTTCAACAAGGTAATCCACATCATCCAAGTTTGAGTATGCCATTCTACCGACCCCCTCCAAACGATCGCTCGAGAATTGTCTTAGGCTGGTTTAAAGAGTTTCAATGATCTCTGAATCAAAAGTAATTCTTTGTGCCACTTAAGGGAATATCTCTACGAGTCACGGTTCCGAAGGTGTCTCGTTGTGGTTTCATGGCAACTCAACTCCTCGCTACGTTGACAATCGATTACCACCTTCTTAAGCGTGAAATTGTTGTCTACCTAGTGAACCTTCGTCATTCGCTTCTTTCCACCCCTCTTGATGTGTATCTCGTGTCTCAACCCGAGAGAGGGTTCTATGTCTCATTCCGTGAGTTAATCCTGAGTTGTTCGATGTTCGAGGAGATCGACCCTTCTAGAGTCTCCTTCTTCCCTCCATGTCATGTTGACAGGATTTCTCAGAGCAAGACGACAAGACAAAGATGGTGTTCAAATCAATGTTCATTTGAAGTGCAACCTGGATCATGAAGATTGTACTAGTTCGCGTTTCCCTTTCATCCTACCCTACGCTTGAATCTCGAGACGAGATTCTTGTTTAGTGGGGGTGAGTTGTCACACCCTAGCTAGTCATGCATCAGAGTGTGTGCATCATGTTTAAAATTCCATTTAATTTGAAATGGGGATTTGTGAAACCCTCAGAATCTTTTTGAAAATGACCCAAATAAAAATTTCTCCAAAAGGGTCCAAGAAAATGCTCATGTTGCTCTCTGAAAATATTGGACAGAGATAATAATCAAACCAATATTTTTAAGAGCTCATAGGTATTTATTTTGGGCATTTGGAATTAATGCATAAATATTTGCTTTGGAAATATATTAATTATATATATTAATATATGTCCAAATATTATGCCATTTATAAAGGAGCTCTGAAATAATATATCTAGCCCCTGCAAAAATTGGCATAAGTTAAATAAATGATTTAATATATTTTTTTAAATCAAAACAAATGTCAGAAATTAGAAAAACAGAAATAAATAACAGGAGGAGCTTACCTGGGCTCCTCCACTGTGCGGCCCAGCCAGCAGCCGGCCCAGCCCACCTCCCTCCTTTGTCGTCTTCGTCCCGACAGAGGGAGGGGAGTGTGGCCGGCGCGCGCGCGCGCCACCGCGCCACGCCACCTTTCTCCCTGCTTGCCTGCCCTCCCCTCCTCGCTCGATGCCCCGGACGACGCCACGCCTCTCCCCCTGCTCTCTCTCACTCTCCCTCAGTTCCTCCCTCCTCCCCTCGCTCTCTCTCTCACACGGCCGAACACCCCCGTCGCCGCCGTTCGCCATAGCAGCCGTCTCCGGCCGCCCCTCGCT
>NC_057794.1:137363091-137372434 GCF_018294505.1 Triticum aestivum
CGCAGCCCCGCGCCGCCGTCACCCCACCGTTGTTGCCCCGCCACCCGAGCCCCGCCTCGCCGGAGAGGTAACGCGCCGGATTCGAGCCGCCATTTTTAAAAAAAAAACGTTCGGTTTTTTTAGAAACCCTAGATCGTTTTTTAGAATGGTTCGTCGGTTTTTTTCTGGTTCTCCTATCAGCGGACGTTCGTCCGTATGTTCATTTAAACGAACGGTTTTCGCCCGTTAGTTACAGCTAACGGACACTCGTTCGTTAGTCTGTTCGTCAGTTTTCTTTTATCGGGTTTAACTGTGATTATTTTTGATCGCGATCTTTGATCCAATTTTCGTTTCTGTTAACTTTTCGCTCGTTAGTCGGAATCAGGCGATTCAAGCGCCTGGATCTTCGTCTTGAGACCCTCTTTCTGTTTAATCAACTTAAACAAGATTTTGATACTGTAAAATTTGACTTTAGTTCAGATTAGTAAACGGATCTTGTTTCTCTCACCGTTTGAGTTTCGTTGCCCCGTTCGATTTGATTCTTTTTGCAAACCGGAGTTCTTAAGTTGAACTTTCTGGTCAACCTCTTTTATTTGAGTTTTGCTTGTGCATCTTTGCTTGTTGCTTATGTATGCTATTGTTTGTTTGCGATAGAAATCCCGGAGTGCGAAGCGTGTTGCTCTGAGTCCCTAGGATTTGCGGATCGTCGGCAAGGCAAGTAACACATTGATCATACTCTTTTCATACCCAGTTTTTATGCATTAGTTTCACACCCCCTCAAACATTGCATGATTAGGATGTCATAACCATGTGGGTTGGGAAGTAGTTATTGAGGTAGAACCTATTACTCTGTTACTATCAAACCCTTGGGAGTTACTTCTATGCGTTGCTTATATTGCTATGCTATGCTCGTAGACATGGTTTGGGTTTGAGTGAAATCCATGACAGATGTGAGATTGTTATTTAATGGTTCAACTTAAGGTGGCAACTTAAATTAACATCTGGGTGGACTGAGGCACCTGGGGAACCCAGTGTTGTCTGTATTTTTTTGGAAATCCCGGGGTACCCGTGTGATCTTCCTATGGACCGCCACCCAGGCTCAAAGGGAACTGAGATGATTCATGCTAGAAACTTCCATGTGCAGCCACAAGCTATTATGGGCTCTAGCATAGTTGAGTAAGTTACGTGAAGCTCTTGAAGAGGTAGATCAGCAGGTAGTGGGTTTTGTAGGTTTGGTATGGTCTACCCGGAGTAGAGAGTTAATATTTCTGAAAGACCGTGTCTCGGTCATCCGTTTCTCAAACACCATGTGCAAGAAATCCAACGGAAGCGATCGAGTCTTGTGGGGAAAAGTGCGCAAACCTCTGCAGAGTGTACAATCTAATCATGGTTAGCCGTGTCCTCGGTTATGGACAATCTTGAGTATCTAGTACTTGGGTTATCACATGTATCTCATCACTCTTAATTAATATTGTTGGGTTGTTAATTACTTTAATTAGGATTGAGTTGGGGGTACCTTCTCAATGTTTCAACCACCATGATAGTTAAGTTAAAATCTATTCCTTTGTTGTAGGGAAAAATTGGCTTTTCGCAAAAACTATAACCATAGAGCTTTCCACCAGCCAAATATACATGTAGTGATAGCATTATTTTGTTCATGCTCTATTGTGTTATATTGCCAGCATATTCCATGTGCTGACCCGTTTTCGGGCTGCAACATATTATGTTGCAGACTTTACAGACGACGAGTAAGGTTCGTTAGGTCGTTGCCGTGCAGCTCAGCTATGCCATTGGAGTTGATGAACTCACTTTATCTTCCAAGCCTTCCGCACTTATCGTATTAGATGGCCTTAAGCCATATTATTGTAATAAGTTCTCTTTTGAGGCATTCGATGTAATAAGTGTGTGATTGCTACTCTGTTATACATCCTTTGAGTACTGTGTGTGTCAGCATTACCGATCCAGGGATGACGCTGAAGCACAGAGACTTGACCGTTTGAGGTCGGGTCGCTACATATGCTTATGGTGATGAACTTGCTATAGTTCCTTATGTTAATAATGAAATTGATGCTATTGCACCCACACATGATAGTCCTATTATCTTTTTGAATTCTCCAAACTACACTATAATGGAGAAGTTTGTTCTTATTAAGGATTATATTGATGGGCTGCCTTTTACCGTTGCACATGATAATTTTGATGAATGTAATATGCATGTGCTTGCTGCTCATACTTGCTATTATTATGAGAGAGGAACTACATCTCCACCTCTCTATGTTTCCAACACGATAAAAATTGCAAGAATTTGTTTATGCTATGTATCAACCTTTACTATGTGTGCATGAATTGTTACTTTATGACATGCCGATGCATAGGAAGAGAGTTAGACTTCGTCATTACATGATATATATTACTTTGTGCTCACTACTAAATCACAAATCAATGTTAATTTAAATTGACTTTGATATACCTTGGGACCCGGGTGGATCCATTACTTGAGCACCAAATGCCTAGCTTAATGGCTTTAAACAAAGCGCTACGAAGGAGACAACCTGGATGTTTTAGAGAGTCATTTATTTCTGTTGAGTTCTTTTATAAAGTTTAAAATCAAAAAAATATAGAGGGGAACTTAAAACTTCACAAAAGATAAGCGATTGGAAGTTATGCATTGGAGAAGTGAGGGTCGACCTTGAACACTTGTGTTCATGCTCATGGAAAGAATGTAGAATTTTTCATGAAGATTCTCAAAAAAATAATTATCCCCTTGTACAATTCCATTGTATTATAAAAATAATGTGCCAAGATTTGCCTTGAGGATGATCAGATTGCTTGTTTGGTTTGTGCGGTGCAAAAACAGAAACTTTGGTTGTAGTGCGTGATTTTACCTTTTTTACTGGAAAGTCAAATTGTAACGCCCCATGTGTAACATGCCATATTTGTATTCCAACTCTTGGCATTTCCGGCACTAAGTTATGATATTTCCTCGTTGTCGGGTTTTTGTCTTCGTGTTGTTTTTTCTTTGTCATGCATCTCATATCATTTCATCATGTGCATCGCTTTTGCATACGTGTTCGTCTCATGCATCCGAGCATTTTCCCTGTTATTCGTTTTTCATTCCGGCGCTCCTATGTCCTCCGGTGTCCCCTTTTACCTCTTTTCATGTGCCGGTGTTAAACGTTATTGGATTGGACCGAGACTTGCCAAGTGGCCTTGGTTCACTACCGGTAGACCGCCTGTCAAGTTTCGTGCCATTTGGACTTCGTTTGATACTCCAACGGTTAACCGAGGAACCGAAAAGGCCTCGTGTGTGTTGCAGACTAACACCCCTCCAGAGTGGCCCAAAACCCACCTAAACCTCCTCCATCATCTCGGTCATTCGATCACGATCGCATGGCCACAAACTGTGCTCAATTTGGAGCCTCCTAGCTCCCTCTACCTACAAATATAGACCCCCTCCGAAAATTACGGATCCCTAACCCTAGCCCCGCTCCCTCTCCGCCGCCGGACGAAATCCACCGGGCTGGACGTGCCCGCCCGCACCACCGCCGCCACGTGGCAGCCCCTCATTCGTCACCACGCCGCCCCCACTTCTCCGGCCCATCGAGCACGAGGAGGGCCCCCGAGGCCCATCCGGCTCCCCGCCGCCGCCCGGTCGTCTCCCCGACGCCCGACGACCCATGCCGCCCCGCCGTCGCTCGCCGCCTCCGCCGCGCCGCTCGCCGCCGCGCCGCACCGCCGCATCGCTGACGACAGCCGCCGCCTCGCTCCACGCCGTCGTCTCCATTCCCTAACCACCCGACGCCTCGGCTTCCGCGCCGCGCCCCTCACCGCTCGGCGCCGCCGCCGCCATCGCCGTCCTCGCCAAGTCCGGCCACCGGCAAGTCCCTCGTCGCCGGATCCGGCCGTCTACAGTGTTTTCCGGTGAACCTCGAAATGCGTGCATGAACCCTAGATCTGATCTGGAGAGGTTGACTTTTTGCCCTAGTTCAAGTAATTTTTAGCTTTTTTCGACGCATCATAACTCTGCATCCGTGGCTCCGTTTTGGGCGTGTAGCATGTCAAATGTTCGTCTCGACGAGCACGTCATTTCATTCCATTGCACCATGTTCATTTGAGTTCATCTTGATGCCAAAAATGCTGTTGCAAGAGGGCTATGCAATGTTAGTTTCATATTCTTATCAGTAATTGGACATTTGTTATTTTTGCCATGATTGATGTGTGCCTCCTATGAACTTGAGCCCTACATGAGTTTTGAAGTATGACATGCCATCTTTACAGGGGTGTATGCCATGTATTTTTGTGATCTCTGTGATGACTAGCACAAGCATGCAAAGTAGCCCTCGTAATGTTGCTGATTTCAGGGACTTATAAATCTTCTAAGTCTTTGTCCTATTAATATTTTTATGCCATGTATTCTTGTTGTTACAGAGTGATCCATGCCTCTTTTGAGCATGATCAGTTAGGATGTTTTGTAGATATTGTTGTGCTCTATCCATCCATGTCTTTGTTTGCAACTATGGAGCACCCTAGGTTGACTCAATCGAGCTCTACTTTTGCTATAAAATGTTCCTTGCAGAATGTTTACTTGTTAAGCATTTTTTGCCGAGCTTGTTGTAGTTGACCCGTGCATGCTATGAGGTTGTTCTTGCCATGCTTAGCTTCTATGCCATGTCTACTTGCTGGGTGTATGATTAGTTTGTCATGCAATGCTTTGTGGTGAGTGCATCGAGCTCGTAAACATGCCTATGTGAATCTGTTTTGCCATGTTCCAGTTTTCTGCTAAAGTCTGAATCTGTTAATGAAAGTTGCTATGTTCACATGGTTGCCATTGTATTTTCTGATCCCTTTTGGCTTATGGTCATTAAGGGACTTTTGTTGTATGCTTTGAGTAGCTTCATGCCATGCTTTGCTTTGCCATGATATGTTCCTGTAGCATGTTGTTATCTTGCTCTAAACATTGCTTCCTGATGTTAAATTCCTGCCATGTTGTTATTTTCACTAAGTCTGGAACCTGATATCTTTTGCACTTTTGCCATGCTTGTTTGAACCTGCTATTGAGTGAATTAGCCATAGCTCAATGTTCATCTTTTGTCAAGAATCTTGAGTGGATCACTGCCATGTGATTTGTTGTTATGTTAGAGTGCAGTAGCTTGTTGTTCTTGATGCATTTAGATGACCTCGTGCTGTTAATCGCAGCTTTGTGCCATTATTCTTTTGCTTGCCATTTGCAAACCGTGCATCTGATTCCAGTGATCTTTATATCGATTTCGACCGAAATCAACTCATCTTTCCAGCGGCACTCTTGGTTTTCCAAGTTAAGGCCAGGTTCAATCTTTCCTTTCCGAAACATGCATATGCATCGCATATCACATCCCGCATATCATGTCATGTTTTGCATCATGTTGTTTGCGCATTGCACGTGGTTGATTGTGTCTCCCTTTGCTTGTGTTCTTGTTTGGGTAGAGCTGGGAGACGAGTACGTGATCGAGGAACCCGTTGAGTACGCTTACGAGGATCAAGCTAACGTCAACTCGGAGAACTTTCCAGGCAAGATGACCATACCCTCGAAATCACTTCTATCTTTGCTTGCTAGATGCTCGCTCTTTTGCTATGCCTATGCTATGATACCTACCACTTGCTATGTGAACTCGGTGGGACCAATCGCTCATCTCGGTTAGACCGAAATGTTACAAAGGGAAACAGAGAGTTTGCAATCCCATGTCGGTGAGACCTAGATCCCTATCGGTGAGACCGAACTGATTAGAGTTTCTGGCTATGGCTATGTCAAATGAACTCGGTGGCGCCGGATAGATCAAATCGGTGGGCCCGATTTTGACTTTTGCTTTGGGACATTTGTGGATATGAGAAAGTGGTTGAGGGATTTTGGAGCATATCACTAAGCATTTTGAGCAAGCAATCCATTAAGCAACATCTCATCCCCTTTTAATAGTATTGGCTTTTCCTATGGACTCAATGTGATCTTGGATCACTAAAATAAAAATGTAGAGTCTTGAGCTTGAGCCAATATGTGCCCTTAGCATTTTGAGGGGTCCACATCTCTAGTCCATGCCATGCCAGTCATTGAGCTTTCTAAAATGATTATCTTGAAAGATTATTAGTCCAATGAGCTATATATTGTTAATAAATACCAAAACCACCCAGGGATTAGTTGCACTTTCAATCTCCCCCTTTTTGGGTAATTGATGACAACATATATATCAAAGCTTTGACAAATGATAATAAGAATGAAATATATCATCGCTTTAGAAGTATGTGATAAGAAAGAGCTCCCCCTAAATTTGTGCGTTATTTAAAATTTTCTTTTGAATGCAAATGCACAATCGATTAGGATCATGGGTTACTCTTCCATGTCACATACATCTTGGTGGAGCACTCAAAATGATAGTATATGAAATATGCACTCATCACCAAGGCAAGATGTGAATGATCATACATGAGAGATAGATAATATCATCATCCAAGCACAAGCATTAACGTATGATATGATCAAACACATGACCATACAAGTATCTTACACACACAAAGTATCATCCAAGCAGGAAAACAAATAAGTAGCAAACATGATAGCAAAAAGAAGCAAAGCTCTCTCTTTCTCTCTCTTCTCGAAGCCTATGATCTATAAACTTTCTCCCCCTTTGGCAACAAGTTACTAAAAAGCTCAAAAATGCATAGTGATATGCGGCTCTCTAAGCTTGATCTTTGGGAGGTGGCGTGGAGAGGACTCCTGTGACAAATGCATCTATTGAGGTTTTAGGAGCTGGTGGAGTTGCAACCGAAGGGGCAACTAAAGTTGTGGCTGCAGGTGCTGAAGTAGTAGCTCTAGTGTTCGTCACTAGCACTGCTGCAGATCTTTGTGCCATGCATGGGCACTCTCTGAAAAGCTTGATAGCTTTCCATTTCCTCTCTTAAGCTTCATTGTGGAGCTGCTCAACAGCTGTTTGCATCTCTGTGACCTTCAAGTCAAGATCATAAAACTTTGTTTCAATGATCCTTTCAAGACTCTCTTGATTCTGAGTCAGGGTGGCCATCCTTTCTCAATCCTCAAAGTGGCTTGAATAAGATATCCAAGTTGATCCTGTTTTGACTTGAGAAAAACTTGTGAAGCCTCTTCAGCACTTGGCATCTTGACTGCCTTCTCTGCTTTTGCCTTCTCCCTCTTCTCTTGAGCCTCTGCTGATGTCGGATCTTCAACATCCATGTCAACTGTGTTGTCCTCATGATCAGGCCTCAAGGGAAGGTTCTCTTTGTCCAACAAGTATACGCCTTTGCCCATCTTGGAGTTGATGAGCATGGATGTGTGGAGCATACCCACATGATCTCTTTAGGTCTGATGCAGTTCTCTTGATGGTTTCAACAATCAAACTCATCACTTTGAATATCTGGGGCATATCAAACATCTGAAGCAAATTGATGGAGTGGCCTCTGATCATCCTGTGATCTCCCGATTTGGGCAGTAAGGTGTGCCTCAAAATGGTGTTCATGGTGGCCAGTCCAGACAACAGATAATATACTGAGCCTAGCTTGTGTGTCTCCAAGGCCTTGTCAAGTATTTCCTTGTACATGTTGGCCATGGAGTTGTGACCCTTCCTAGGTTTAGCATAGAAATCAATGTCATCCTCATGCTCTTCAGGGGCATTTATCAGCTTGGCCCACTCAGCAATAGTAGACTGATATCTTGTTCCTTCAGTCATCCATACAATTCTTCCAACACGATAGAAATGAGCTGTTGAATAGAACTGCATAATGAGCTCATCATTCCACTTGGTCAATTTCTGATCAACAAAGGTGTCTACTCCATTGAGTCTGAAACTTTCATGCACTCTAGGGAAGCGGTCTTCATTATTGTCAATGTACTCCCAATCAACCCACTTCATGTCACACACTATTGGCTTCTTATCCAGAACGACTGTCTCATAGAAGTCCTGTTATTCCTTGGTGTGAAATCTATAGTCCACAGCGGTCCTTCTCCTCACAGCATAAGGGTGTGATTGTCTCCACAATCTGAGACCTGCATCCTTTCACCCCTTCATGTTTTCAGCCACTGGGTGATTGTCATCATGATCAGGGATCTTGGGCTTTAATTTTCTGAGCACTTGGGCTTCATCATCTTCTTCTTCTATTTCAGGCACTGGGCCTTATTCTTTTTAGTAGATGTTATATTTCTAGTGCTCCTCTTTGATGCAGACTTGGTGGCTGGAGCAGTAGCTTTGGGGCAGTCTTGGGCTTTGATGGAGCAGCCCCAGACTTGATGGCATCCCCATCAGCTTCTGAGCTTTATGTGCTGGTGCAACATCCTCTTCTTCCTCTTCTTCCTCACCAGATTGAATCATCATTGAGGGCTTTCCAATAACTCTTGCCATAGTTTTCTTGACCCTTTCCTTCCTCTTCTTGCCTTTACCAGCAGCCTTTTCTTCAGTTGTTTTGGAGGCTTCAAGAGTTGAGGCTCTGGCCTTTGACATGGGCACTCTCTTGGCAAGAGCCTTTTTGTTCAGACCAGGCTTTGTTGAAGCAGCTGTGTAAAATTCCTTCTTAACCACTTTCTTGTTGGAGCCGACCTCTTCCTCAGCAGCAACATAATCCTCATCTTCAGAGTCTGAGTTTCTCTTCTTCCTCTGTAACACCCCGGATGTAATTTACCCAATATGTACTCCAACTCTTGCCGTTTCTGGCTTTAAGTTATTTTATTTTCTCGGGTTCGGGTTTTTGTCTCCGTGTGTTGTTGTCGTTGTCATGCATCTCATATCATGTCATCATGTGCACTACATTTGCATATGTGTTCATCTCACGCATTCGAGCATTTTCCCCGTTGTCCGTTTTGCATTCCGGTGCTTCGTTCTCCTCCGGTGGTCATTTCTACCATTCTTTCGTGTGTGGGAATTAAACATTTCCGGATTGGACCGAGACTTGCCAAGCGGCCTTGGTTTACTACCGGTAGACCGCCTGTCAAGTTTCGTACCATTTGGACTTCGTTTGATGCTCCAACGGTTAACCGAGGGACTGAAAAGGCCTCGTGTGTGTTGCAGCCCAACACCCCTCCATTTTGGCCCAAAAACCCACCAAAACCCTCTCCATCATCTAGAGCGTTCGATCACGATTGCGTGGCCGAAAACCGCACCTCCTTTGGACACTCCTAGCTCCCTCTACCTCTATATAAAGACCCCTCCTCGAAAATCCAGATCTCCCCCCGTCCAAACCCTAAAAAATTCGTCTCTGCCGCCACCGGACACGTCCGGACGGTGCTGGACGCGTCCGCCGCCGCCTCCGCGCCAATCCTAGGCTGCCACATGGCGCCTCACCGCCTCCGCGCCGCCGGCCCGGGCAGGCCCATCGCCGGCCACCGAGG
>NC_057794.1:137372904-137375210 GCF_018294505.1 Triticum aestivum
TCCGTCGCCTGCTGCCCCGGTCCGCCCCGCGCCGCCTCGTCGCCAGTGGCCGCCGCCCCGCCGACACCGCTCTCCGCCGCCGCCTCGCCGTCCTCCTCCCGGCCGGCAAGTTCCCTGGCGACCTCCCCTCACTCCGGCGAGTTCTTCATCTCCGGTGAGGACGAACCTCGGGAAGTGCGCCGAACCGGATCCAGATCCAGATCCAAATTGCTCGGTTGACTTTTTGCCCTGAAACCCTAATTATTTTGCCATGTTCATTGCATCGTAACTCCTCATCCGTAGCTCCGTTTTGGGCATATAGCATATCAAAATGTTCGTCCCAGAGAGCACATCATTTCATATCATTGCATCATTTTCATTTTAGTTCATGTTGATGCCCGAAATGCTGTTAGAAGAATGCTATTTGAGATAATTGTCAGATCTGCTGCTCCAATTAGATATTTGTCATTTTTGCCATGATTATTGTGTGCATGATATGCCCCTGTGCTCTTCATGAGTTTTGTTATATGTTTTGTCATCTATCCAGAGGTGCAACCCATGTATTTTTGTGATGTGTGTGGTGACTAGCACAAGCTTGCAAAGTGGAGCATTCGTTAATGCTGATTTCAGGGACTTTGCATTTCCACTAAGTCCTTGGTCTGTTTATCTCATTATGCCATATGTTCATGTTGTTTCCTAGTGATCCGTGCCTCTTTTGAGGATGATCAGTAAGGATGTTTTGTTAATATTGTAGTGCTCTATCCATCCATGTCTTTGTTTGCAATTATGGAGCACCCTAGTTTGAGTCAATCGAGCTCTACTTTTGCCATTTCGTGAATCTGGGCAGATTGTCTACTTGTTAGCGATTTTGCCGAGGATGTTGTAGTTGATCCTTGCATGCTATGTTATCGTTCTTGCCATGTCTAGCTTGTATTTTGTGTATTCTTGATGGGTGTATGCTTAGATTGTCATGACTTGCTCTTTAGTGAGTGCATCAAGCTCGTAAACATGCCTACTTGATATCTGTTTCAGCATGCTCCAGTTTTCACTAAGTCTGAGAACTGATTATGTTTATGCCATGTTCACATGCTTGCAAATGTATTTTCCGATCCCTTTTGGCTCAAGGTTACTAAGGGACTTTTGTTAAGATCTTTGAGTAGCTCCATGCCATGCTTTACTTTGCCATGATCAGGTCCTGTAGCATATTGTTTTCATGCTCCAAAGTGTGCTATCTGATCTGAAATTCCAGACAAGTGTTAATTACACTAAGTGTTAAATCTGTTTGCCAAATGCATTTTTTCCATGCTTGTTTGAGCCTGTTAATGGATGAATTGGCCGTAGCTCAGTGCTAGTCTTTTGTTAAGCATCATGAATGGATCCCTGCCTTTCATTTTGATGCCAGGTTTGGGTGCCGTAGCATGTTCATCTTGTTGCATTTAGATGGCTACTTGCTGTAAACCGCAGATCGGTGTCATATTTGAATTGCTTGCTATTTCCAAACCGTAACTCCGATTCTGGTGATCTTTATATCGTTTTGAAGCGATTTCATCTCATATTTCCAGTGGCACACTTGGATTTCCAAGTTGAGGCCAGGTTCATGCATTCCTTGTCAAATCTTGCATATGCATCACATATTGCATCCCGCATAGCATACCATCTTTGCATCATATTGTTTGAGCTTTGCACGAGGTTGATTGTGTCCTTGTTGTTTGTTTGCCTTGTTTGGGTAGAGACGGGAGACGAGTTCACTAACGAGGAGCCCGTTGAGTTTGCTTTCGAGGATCCAGTCAACTCTGACAACTTTGCAGGCAAGATGATCATGCCCTCGAAATCACTACTATCTTTGCTTTGCTAGATGCTCGCTCTTTTGCTATGCCTATGCTACGATGCCTACCACTTGCTTATCATGCCTCCCAAATTGCCATGTCAAACCTCTAACCCACCATGTCCTAGCAAACCGTTGATTGGCTATGTTACCGCTTTGCTCAGCCCCTCTTATAGCGTTGCTAGTTGCAGGTGAAGATTGGAGACCGTTCCTTGTTGGAACATTATTTACTTGTTGGGATATCATATTACTGCCTTGTTATCTTAATGCATCTATATACTTGGTAAAGGGTGGAAGGCTCGGCCTCTCGCCTAGTGTTTTGTTCCACTCTTGCCGCCCTAGTTTCTGTCATATCGGTGTTTTGTTCCCGGATTTTGCGTTCCTTACGCGGTTGGGTTATAATGGAAACCCCTTGATAGTTCGCCTCGATTAAATCTTTTCCAGCAATGCCCAACCTTGGTTTTACCATTTTCCACCTAGCCTCTTTTCCCTTGGGTTTCCG
>NC_057794.1:137375516-137382691 GCF_018294505.1 Triticum aestivum
CCAGTGCTCCTCTGAGTGTTGGTCCAACTCGTCAACCGCCGGTGGTCACCAGGGGTAACTCTGGGCTGGCCTACCAGAAGTTAAGACAATCTGAGTGTGCCCTGAGAACGAGATATGTGCAGCTCCTATCGGGATTTGTCGGCACATTCGGGCGGTGTTGCTGGATTTGTTTTAACTTGTCGAAGTGTCTTGTAGAACCGGGATACCGAGTCTGATCAGAATGTCTCGGGAGGAGGTCTATTCCTTTGTTGACCGTGAGAGCTTGTCATGGGCTAAGTTGGGACTCCCCTACAGGGATTTGAACTTTCGAAAGCCGTTCCCGCGGTTATGGGCAGATGGGAATTTGTTAATGTCCGGTTGTAGATAACTTGAACCTTAACTTAATAAAAATGAATAAACTGTGTGAGTTACCGTGATGGTCTCTTCTCGGCGGAGTCCGGGAAGTGAACACGGTGTTGGAGTAATGCTTGCGTAGGTTGTCCTCTAGTTACTCGCTCGCGCTTTGCCTCCTCTTCTCGCTCTCTTTTGCGAACAGGATAGCCACCAGATATGCTAGTCGCTTGCTGCAGCTCCACATATTTTTCCTTGCCTTACCTATAAGCTTAAATAGTCTTGATCGCGAGGGTGCGAGATTGCTGAGTCCCTGTGGCTCACAGATTACTTCCAAACCAGATGCAGGGCCTGATGATTCCGTTCCAGATGACGCGCTTGAGCTCAAGTGGGAGTTCGACGAGGACTCACGCCGATACTACGTGTCTTTCCCTGATGATCAGTAGTGGTGCCCAGTTGGGGTGATTGGGACCGTGTCGCATGTTGGGTTATCTTTTATTTTGGCGCTGTAGTCGGGCCATGAGTGTTTGAATGTTGTAATGCTATTTATGTACTTTGATTGATGTGGCGAGTGTAAGCCAACTATGTATCTCCCCTTTTATTATCTATATTACATGGGATATTGTGAAGATTGCCTAACTTGCGACATTGCTTTCAATGCGGTTATGTCTCTAAGTCGTGCCTCGACACGTGGGAGCTATAGCTGCATCAAGGGCATTACAAGTTGGTAATCAGAGCCTTCCCCGACCTTAGGAGCCCCCATTGCTTGATCATTTTTAGCAGTCGTTGTTGAGTCTAGAAAAATGTTTTGAGTCATTTAGGAATTATATATCGGAGAGTTTAGGAATTCTTTTTACTTCACAGTCTCCTCATCGCTCTGGTAAGGCATCCTGACGTAGAGTTTTGACTCTTGTCTTCTCAAATTTCACTAAAAAAAATTTAGGATCACGCGGGTATCTTGGAATCATTCTGATGGTTTTGTGATGAGAACATTGTTCTTGGTGCCTCCTATATTTAGGGGTTGTGGCAGTGTCCCGGGGAGTTGAGCTCCGAGGTGTTGTCGTCACAATTTTATCGTTGCAGTTCTAGAATACCTGAGTTTAGCACATCGACATTGAAAATCTCTTTTATGTAGTTCGTTGGTGAGATAACCTCGACGCCACCCAGTACTGGGGCGGGAGTTCGGGAGTATCGCATAACTTGTATAACAGATGCTTTTCGAAGGTTGAGGTAGATGGTTTCCAAAGTTTTTCCCGGTTATGTGTTGAAGGATGGATACAGCTGGATGTAAGATTTGCTAGATTTGGGTGAGATATTATGCTTCCCCTGTATCCCCAACACCTGATTGCATAACCGGAAAGGTTCGGGAGTTTCATAGGTGGGAATTCTTGTAGCTCTAGTTCTTCTTCCACGGATATTTGGTTTGAGATCGGGATTTCTTACCGAGTATTCGTTCTTGATCCGTACCTTGTTGATTTATTTCTCTATCTAAATTCTAAGTGGCTTCTCAATTTATGGATATGTGACCATTTCAAGAGGAATACATTCGTTCTTATGTTCGTATGTGAAGACTATGTGTTGCAATTTTCATTCCGTTGGATTTAGCTTCAATATTTGTCATCAATGTGCTAATGGATGTCAACCTCTTCAGGATGGCTCCTCCAACGCGCACGACTCCGAATCCTGATCCGCCACCACCTCCACCTCCTCCGGAGGCATGGCAAGCTGTGATGGCCGCAACCAATGCAAACACGCAGTGGATCATGCAAATTCTTCAAGAGCCCAATCAAGCGAACCAAGGCAACCAAGGCAACAATCAGAATCACTTTGCTACACTCAAACAGTTCCTTGCTAACGGGCCAAAGACTTTCAGAAATTGTGTTGAGGCAACTGATGCTGACGATTGGCTCGTGGATCTGTGCAAGCATTTCGAGTGCAGTAACGTCAGGCCTGAGGACTTCGTCAAGTTCGCTTCCTTCCAACTCAAAGACCAAGCTGCAAAATGGTTCCAGCAGTACAAGGATTCCAGAGGAGGACGTGTGATTACCTGGGATGAATTCCGTCAAGACTTCAAAGCTCATCATATCCCTCAAAGCGTGGTTGAAAGCAAGCGTGAGTAATTCCGCAACCTGAAGCAAGGCTCTTTGTCTGTCTATGACTACAACAAGTTGTTTCAGAAGCTCGCCTGCTTTGCTAAGCAGGACGTACCTGATGAGAAGAGCATGATATACCAGTTCAGGGGTGGTCTCAGGGAATAAATCCAGCTAGATCTTGTTCTCTTTGAGCCCTTGAGGTACGATGAGTTCTACAACATGGCATTGAAGCAAGAGGCCGCTCAACTGAGGTGTGATGCTTCCAAGAAGCGAGTCAGAGACACTACTCCTTATTCCTCTACTCAAGTGGCCAAGCAGCAAAAGTATTGGCTTCCTCCTCCTCCGTTCCGTCAGCTGTATCAGCAGAAGAGCAAAGGTGGCAGTGGATCTTCCCACCCACCCAACCCTGGTTTTCAGAACAAGACTTCATCTCAAGCTCCAAGATCGAGTGCTCCGTATCACCTTCCACTTTCAGAGGTCACGTGCAACAAGTGCCAACAGAAGGGTCACTACGCCAACAAGTGCTTCAATCAGAGGCATCTTCCTCCTCCTCCTCCTGTGAGATCGGCAAGTACAGCTGTGGTCAAGCATAACCCCAAGCACGCCAAGGTCAACTTGATGAACGCAACTCAGGCAGAGGACTCGTCAGATGTCATCATGGGTAACCTTCCTGTTAATGATGTTCCTTCAAAAGTTCTTTTTGACACTGGTGCATCGCATTGTTTCATCTCGAGACCTTTTGCATCTAAGAATGGGTGGTTTTCTAAAGTTATGCATAAACCATTAGCAGTTGTCTCTCCGGGTAGATGTTTGCTCGCTAACTACGAGGTTCTGGATATTTCTATTTCGTTGGGTGATTTCAAGTTTCTGGCTTCTCCAATAATCCTTGGTAACTCGGATATTGATCTTATTCTCGGGATGGATGGGCTTTCTAAGCACAATGCTCAGCTTGATTGTGCAGCCAGGCAGATTCAATTGACTCATTCGTCTGAGGATGTAATTGTCTTTGCCGCTCGGGATAATACAATCCGTCTGTTTTCTCTCAATGAGAAGGGTGAACTGGATGCTATCTCGCAAATTCCAATCGTTTGCGAATATCAAGATGTCTTTCCAGAAGAGCTTCCAGGAATGCCTCTGCACTGGCCAGTTGAATTCGTCATTGATCTTGAGCTCGGCACAGAACCTGTGTGCAAGCGTCCTTACAAGCTCGGACCTGAAGAGTTGAAGGAGCTGAAGAAGCAACTCAATGTTCAAGAGAGAATGGGCCTCATCCGACCTAGTTCTTCTCCGTGGGGTTGTGGTATTCTTTTTGTGAAGAAGAAGGATGGAAAGGACCGACTTTGTGTTGATTACCATCCATTGAACAAGAAGACCATCAAGAACAAATACCCACTTCCCAACATCAACAAGCTGTTCGAACAACTCAAAGGTGCCCAAGTATTCTCCAAGCTTGATCTCCGTATGGGTTATCATCAGATTCGAATCCATGAGCAAGATATTCCCAAGACGGCTTTCAGGACAAGCTTTGGTTCATATGAATACACTGTCATGTCTTTTGGCCTCGTAAACGCCCCTCCGACGTTCTCTCGCATGATGAACTTCATCTTCAACGCCTACACCAATGACTTTGTTTTGGTCTATCTCGATGACATTCTGGTTTTCTCAAAGAACAAGGAAGATCATGCCATGCACTTGCGTTTGGTACTCGATAAGCTCAGGGAACACAAGTTCTACGCCAAGTTCTCCAAGTGCGAATTTTGGCTCGATGAGGTTCTTTATCTTGGTCATATCATCTCTGCCAAGGGCATTGCGGTGAATCCTGAGAAGGTGTCTGCAATTGTGAATTGGGAACCTCCTCAGAACGTGAAGCAACTCCGTAGCTTCCTTGGTCTCGCAAGCTACTGCCAAAGATTCGTTGAAAACTTTTGTAAGATCGTGAAGCCTCTCTCAAATCTTCTCCAGAAGCACGTCAAGTACTTTTGGTCTCCAGAGTGTGACATTGCTTTTAACACTTTGAAAGAGAAATTGGTCACCGCTCCAGTTCTGACTCCGCCTGATGAATCCAAGCCGTACGAGGTCTTTTGTGATGCCTCTCTCCAAGGTCTTGGCGCAGTGTTGATGCAAGATAAGAAAGTTGTGGCTTATACCTCTCGCCAGTTGAAGCCCAATGAGAAGAACTACCCCACTCATGACCTCGAGTTGGCGGTAGTTGTGCATGCTCTTTTGACTTGGAGACATCTCTTATTGGGAAGAAAAGTGGACATTTTCACTGACCACAAGAGTCTCAAGTACATCTTCACTCAGCCTAATCTCAACCTCAGGCAGACTCGATGGGTCGAAATGATTCAAGAGTATAATCCGAGTATCGAGTATACTCCAGGCAAGGCCAATGTGATTGCTGACGCATTGAGCAGGAAGGCTTATTGCAACAGCCTGATTCTCAAGCCTTATCAACCTGAGCTTTGTGAAGCTTTCCGCAAACTTAATCTGCAAGTTATTCCTCAAGGATTCCTCGCCAACCTTCAAGTCTCTCCTACCTTGGAAGACCAGATTCGCCAAGCTCAACTTCTTGATGCTATGGTGAAAAAGGTGAAGATTGGGATTGCCAAGAGTCAACCCAAGTACAAGTGCTATCGCCTTGATGACAAGGACACTCTCTTCTTCGAGGATCGTATTGTTGTGCCCAAAGTTGACCTTCGTAAAGTGATCATGAACAAGGCTCACAATTCTCTCCTCTCCATCCACCCTGGGAGCACGAAGATGTATCAGGACCTCAAGCAGGCTTATTGGTGGACTAGAATGAAGCGTGAGATTGCTCAGTTCGTGAACGAATGTGATGTCTGCAGAAGAGTGAAGGCAGAACACCAAAGGCCAGCTGGTCTCCTCCAACCTCTTGCCATTCTAGAATGGAAGTTTGACCACATTGAGATGGACTTCGTGACTGGGTTTCCAAAGTCCAAGCGTGGCAATGATGCTATATTCATTGTCATCGACAAACTCACTAAAGTGGCTCATTTTCTGCCTATCAAAGAGTCAATCACTGCAGCTCAATTGGCGGAGCTCTATACCTCTCGAATTATCTCTCTGCACAGTATTCCACAAGTGATCTCTTCAGACCGTGGCAGCATCTTTACCTCCAAGTTTTTGGATTCTTTTCAGAAGGCCATGGGCACCAACATCCATTTCAGCACAGCTTTCCATCCTCAAACTAGCGGTCAAGTCGAGCGTGTCAACCAGATTCTTGAAGATATGCTCAGGGCTTGTGTGATCTCCTTTGGCATGAAGTGGGAGGATTGTCTTCCTTATGCTGAATTCTCCTACAAAAACAATTTTCAAGCAAGTTCGGGCAAGGCCACATTCGAAATTCTGTATGGCAGGAAGTGCCGTACCCCTCTCAACTGGTCCGAAACTGGTGAACGTCAGCTTTTCGGAAATGACTTAATCACAGAGGCAGAGGAGATGTGCAAAGTCATTCGAGATAACCTCAAAGCAGCCCAATCCCGCTAGAAGAGCTACTATGATAGTAAGCACCGTGATTTGGCTTTTGAGATCGGAGATCATGTTTACCTCCGCGTCTCTCCAATGAAAGGTACTCGTCGCTTTGGTATCAAAGGGAAGCTTGCCCCTAGATACGTGGGACCTTTCAAGATTGCCAGCAAGAGAGGCGATCTCGCCTATCAACTCGAGCTTCCTTCGAACTTTGAAAATGTGCATGACGTGTTCCATATCTCTCAGCTTCTAAAGTGCTTCAAGACTCCTGCCCGCACCATAAACTTCGAGGACATTGAGCTCCAAGAAGATCTCTCTTATCGTGAGCACCCCGTTGCTATTCTTGAAGAGACTGAACGCAAGACTCGCAACAAGTCAATCAAATTCCTCAAAGTCAAGTGGTCACACCATTCCGACCATGAAGCTACCTGGGAACGCGAGGATCACCTCCGTTCTGAGTACCCGGCGTTCTTTCAGTCCTAGATCTCGGGACGAGATCCTTTCGTAGTGGTGGAGTGTTGTAACAATCCGGATGTAATTTACCCAATATGTACTCCAACTCTTGCCGTTTCCGGCTTTAAGTTATTTTATTTTCTCGGGTTCGGGTTTTTGTCTCCGTGTGTTGTTGTTGTTGTCATGCATCTCATATCAAGTCATCATGTGCATTGCATTTGCATACATGTTCATCTCATGCATTCGAGCATTTTCCCCGTTGACCGTTTTGCATTCCGGCGCTTCATTCTCCTCCGGTGGTCATTTCTACCTTTCTTTCGTGTGTGGGGATTAAACATTTCCGGATTGGACCGAGACTTGCCAAGCGGCCTTGGTTTACTACCGGTAGACCGCCTGTCAAGTTTCGTACCATTTGGACTTCGTTTGATGCTCCAACGGTTAACCGAGGGACCGAAAAGGCCTCATGTGTGTTGCAGCCCAACACCCCTCCATTTTGGCCCAAAAACCCACCAAAACCCTCTCCATCATCTAGAGCGTTCAATCACGACCGCGTGGCCGAAAACCGCACCTCCTTTGGACACTCCTAGCTCCCTCTACCTCTATATAAAGACCCCTCCTCGAAAATCCAGATCTCCCCCCGTCCAAACCCTAAAAAATTCGTCTCCGCCGCCATCGGACACGTCCGGACAGCGCCGGACGCGTCCGCCACCACCTCCGCGCCAATCCTAGGCTGCCACGTGGCGCCTCACCGCCTCTGCGCCGCCGGCCCGGGCAGGCCCATCGCCGGCCCCCGAGGCTCGCGTGCAGCCC
>NC_057794.1:137383122-137397945 GCF_018294505.1 Triticum aestivum
CGCGCCGACCGCCTCCGTCGCCTGCCACCCCGGTCCGCCCCACGTCGCCTCGTCGCCAGTGGCCGCCGCCCCACCGACGCCGCCCTCCGCCGCCGCCTCGCTGTCCTCCTCCCGGCCGGCAAGTTCCCCGGCGACCTCCCCTCACTCCGGCGAGTTCTTCATCTCCGGCGAGGACGAACCTCGGGAAGCACGCCGAACCGGATCTAGATCCAGATCCAAATTGCTCGGTTGACTTTTTGCCCTGAAACCCTAATTATTTTGCTCATGTTCATTGCATCGTAACTTTGCATCTGTAGCTCCGTTTTGGGCATATAGCATATCAAAATGTTCGCCTCAGAGGGCACATCATTTCATCTCATTGCATTATTTTCATTTGAGTTCATAGTGATGTCCGAAATGCTATTAGAAGAATGCTATTTGAGATAATTGTCAGATCTGCTGCTCCAGTTAGATATTTGTCATTTTTGCCATGATTATTGTGTGCATGATATGCCCCTGAGCTCTACATGTGTTTTGTTATGTGTTTTGCCATCTATGCAGAGGTGCAACCCATGTATTTTTGTGATGTGTGTGGTGACTAGCACAAGCTTGCAAAGTGGAGCATTCGTTAATGCTGATTTCAGGGACTTTGCATTTCCACTAAGTCCATGGTCTGTTTATCCCATTATGCCATATGTTCATGTTGTTTCCTAGTGATGCGTGCCTCTTTTGAGGATGATCAGTAAGGATGTTTTGCAATTATGGAGCACCCTAGCTTGAGTCAATCGAGCTCTACTTTTGCCATTTCGTGAATCTGGGCAGATTGTCTACTTGTTAGTGATTTTGCTGAGGATGTTGTAGTTGATCCGTGCATGCTATGTTATTGTTCTTGCCATGTCTAGCTTGTATTTTGTGTATTCTTGATGGGTGTATGCTTAGATTGTCATGCCTTGCTCTGTAGTGAGTGCATCGAGCTCGTAAACATGCCTACTTGATATCTGTTTTAGCATGCTCCAGTTTTCACTAAGTCTGAGAACTGATTATGTTTTTGCCATTTCACATGCTTCCAAATGTGTTTTCCGATCCCTTTTGGCTCAAGGTCACTAAGGGACTTTTGTTAAGCTCTTTGAGTAGCTCCATTCCATGCTTTACTTTGCCATGATCAGGTCCTGTAGCATATTGTTTTCATGCTCCAAAATGTGCTATCTGATCTGAAATTCCAGACAAGTGTTAATTACACTAAGTCTGAAATCTGCTTGCCAAATGCATTTTTTCCATGCTTGTTTGAGCCTGTTAATGGATGAATTGGCCGTAGCTCAGTGCTAGTCTTTTGTTGAGCATCATGAATGGATCCCTGCCTTTCATTTTGATGCCAGGTTTGGGTGCCGTAGCATGTTCATCTTGTTGCATTTAGATGGCTACTTGCTGTAAACCGCAGATCGGTGTCATATTTGAATTGCTTGCCATTTCCAAACCGTAACTCCGATTTCGGTGATCTTTATATCGTTTTGAAGCGATTTCATCTCATCTTTCCAGTGGCACACTTGGATTTCCAAGTTGAGGCCAGGTTCATGCATTACTTGTCAAATCTTGCATATGCATCACATATTGCATCCCGCATAGCATACCATCTTTGCATCATATTATTTGAGCTTTGCACGAGGTTGATTGTGTCCTTGTTGTTTGTTTGCCTTGTTTGGGTAGAGACGGGAGATGGGTTCGCCAACGAGGAGCCCATTGAGTTTGCTTTCGAGGATCCAGTCAACTCTGACAACTTTGCAGGCAAGATGATCATGCCCTCGAAATCACTACTATCTTTGCTTTGCTAGATGCTCGCTCTTTTGCTATGCCTATGCTACGATGCCTACCACTTGCTTATCATGCCTCCCAAATTGCCATGTCAAACCTCTAACCCACCATGTCCTAGCAAACCGTTGATTGGCTATGTTACCGCTTTGCTCAGCCCCTCTTATAGCGTTGCTAGTTGCAGGTGAAGATTGGAGACCGTTCCTTGTTGGAACATTATTTACTTGTTGGGATATCATTATATTGCCTTGTTATCTTAATGCATCTATATACTTGGTAAAGGGTGGAAGGCTCGGCCTCTCGCCTAGTGTTTTGTTCCACTCTTGCCGCCCTAGTTTCCGTCATATCGGTGTTTTGTTCCCGGATTTTGCGTTCCTTACGCGGTTGGGTTATAATGGGAACCCATTGATAGTTCGCCTCAATTAAAGCTTTTCCAGCAATGCCCAACCTTGGTTTTACCATTTGCCACCTAGCCTCTTTTCCCTTGGGTTTCCGGAGCCCGAGGGTCATCTTATTTTAACCCCCCCCCCCCGGGCCAGTGCTCCTCTGAGTGTTGGTCCAACTCGTCAGCCGCCGGTGGTCACCAGGGGCAACTCTGGGCTGGCCTACCGGAAGTTAAGACAATCTGAGTGTGCCCTGAGAACGAGATATGTGCAGCTCCTATCGGGATTTGTCAGCACATTCGGGCGGTGTTGCTGGATTTGTTTTAACTTGTCGAAGTGTCTTGTAGAACCGGGATACAGAGTCTGATCAGAATGTCTCGGGAGGAGGTCTATTCCTTCGTTGACCGTGAGAGCTTGTCATGGGCTAAGTTGGGACTCCCCTGCAGGGATTTGAACTTTCGAAAGCCGTGCTCGCGGTTATGGGCAGATGGGAATTTGTTAATGTCCGGTTGTAGATAACTTGAACCTTAACTTAATTAAAATGAATCAACTGTGTGAGTTACCGTGATTGTCTCTTCTCGGTGGAGTCCGAGAAGTGAACACGGTGTTGGAGTAATGCTTGCACAGGTTGTCCTCTAGTTACTCGCTCGCGCTTTGCCTCCTCTTCTCGCTCTCTTTTGCGAACAGGATATCCACCAGATATGCTAGTCGCTTGCTGTAGCTCCACATATTTTTCCTTGCCTTACCTATAAGCTTAAATAGTCTTGATCGCGAGGGTGCAAGATTGCTGAGTCCCTGTGGCTCACAGATTACTTCCAAACCAGATGCAGGGCCTGATGATTCTGTTCCAGATGACGCGCTTGAGCTCAAGTGGGAGTTCGACGAGAACTCACGCCGATACTATGTGTCTTTCCCTGATGATCAGTAGTGGTGCCCAGTTGGGGTGATCGGGACCGTGTCGCATGTTCGGTTATCTTTTATTTTGGCGCCGTAGTCGGGCCATGAGTGTTTGAATGTTGTAATGCTATTTATGTACTTTGATTGATGTGGCGAGTGTAAGCCAACTATGTATCTCCCCTTTTATTATCTATATTACATGGGATGTTGTGAAGATTGCCTAACTTGCGACATTGCTTTCGATGCGGTTATGTCTCTAAGACGTGCCTCGACACGTGGGAGCTATAGCCGCATCGAGGGCGTTACATCCTCTGCCTAGTAGCAGCGTTAGGCAGGTTGCTAGGAGTACTTATGCTCCCATCATCATAGCTGTCAGAGGGACTAGTGCCCTCACTCATGTTAACTTGCTCCTCGGACTTGTTTTTGTTGTCACTCTGATCAGACATTTCTGACACTGCAAACTAAAAGGTGACCCTGTGAATAGATATAGATTAGATAGAGTGGATGAGCATCACAAAGTGTAGAGATTTTGCAACTCAATTGAGTCAAAAACTTAGTTTTAGTTTTCCACAGAAAGCATTTCGGAGCTACCGATATGTTAAACTTGGTGCCATCGAAGCAATATTGGAGTCTAAACTAGTGAGATTGGTCAGACCGAGACACAGTTTGGTGAGTCCGAGATTACTAAAGTTTCATTGAGAGTTGTACTCGATCACACCGATTTGCAAGTTTCGGTCAGACCGAAAGTTACAAGTGCAATGGCCTAAGCTAAATTGGTGAGACCGATTTCTACAACTCGGTCGGTCCGAGATGAGTTTGGTGGAAACCTAACCCTAAATTTTTGAATCAAAACTAATCTAAAGGGAGTTTTTGCTGGATAGGATAATATCAGACTTGGTAAGAATCATGGCATTGACTTTGTGCTAAGAATCGGAGGTAAAGATTGCAAAAATGATCGAACTCATACCCTAACTTAGCGATGAGCTCGCTATGGTGGCAACGGCGGTGAAGATTCCCATTGACAGTGGCGGAGACTAGTGGTGGGAGGTCGCTGGCGAAGAGGAAATGATCCGGAGACCAGAGTCGGCAGAGCAGGACATGCGCAGGCATAAGGTTTCGAAGGAATTTCCAAAATTTGACCCGTGGGTATATATATCCTGACCCTGTCGGTGTGACCGAGTGGAACAACTCGGTGGCACCGAGATGCAGAATCGCAAGCGGTTACTGCAACTCTGTGTGACCAAACGGTTCTAATCGGTTGCACCGATATTGAAAACCTAGATCAACTCAATGAACTCGGTATGATCGAAAGGGATGAATCGGTCAGACCGAAATACACAGAGAGGTTTTGGAAGGTTAAGTCTATGATGAGTCGGTGACTCCGAGTGCTCCTCACCCAGAGAGTTCGAATCTAACTTGATCAAACTTTGTCATGTAGCATGAATAGAGTTTGAGACGAGAAAAGCATAGATAGCTAGAGGACGTTCTTAGGCATTCTTGTCCATCCATTTGGCAAAAAAAAAAGACCAAACAATCAAAACAACAAATGAATGTCCTTGAATGAGAAAAATATGCAATCAACATCCTCACACAATAAGATGGCAAATGAAATATGTGGCAAAGCATGCACAATCACTCTAGCATCTATCAAGCAATTGGTGATGACTAGGTCATCTATATATGAGGATATTGACTTAGGAGTTAAATGAGAACATTTGATCATAGGTCATACTCATCGTTTAAGCACAATTGGGGTTACCACTTTTACATAGAGCATTGTTGTGTTCACACCATTAGAATTGCTTTAGCCCAATTCTTAGAGTAAAGCTCCCCCTAGATGTGATATCCCCCCTAAGAGGGATGAACTAACCTTGGGTTTTGTCGATGATGACTTCATGTAGATGTTGAAGATGTGGATGCTCAATGTTGATGTAGATCATTTGGAGAAATCCATTGGAGTGAGTTGCACTTTCAATACCTACATGGGTTAGTCCCACAAGGAACAACCAAGGATATCCATAGACATAGATTGAAGTACACACAAGATGATGTCCATGAAAGCATTAGGTTACCTTGTCCCTTGTCTTACCAACAAGAGGATTTGTGACTCCTTGAACTAGTGCAAGATGTGGAAGTTATTTGCACTTGTTTTCGCCAAAATGATATGAGTGAAGTATGTTGGCGGAGTCACCCTCAAGAACTCTCTAGTTCTTCTTCTTCTGGATGCACATCAACTTGATTGAATCCTTGGAGTTGCGGTCGTACTTGATGTAGTCTTGGGAACCCACTTGACCAAAGCCTTATGAGCTTCTTCAAATGCATCAATCTCCTCTTGAAGCTTGTCCTTGCCTTTTAGCTTGTGGTCTTGTGGTGGAAGATCATCTTGAGCTTGTGTCCCCTTGAAGGAAGTAGGATCATACTTATCTTGTTGAGGAACAAACTTCATCTTGGGGTATTCATATTCTTCCCGGTCAACTCCATTAACATTGAAATTTCGTTCAAAACCAACACCTTGATTCTTCTGGTGCCTTCCTTTCTTGCGTACAATTTCCTCAAATTGCTTACTTCCGAAAAGGCTCTTGTAAACACCTTTCTCTATAATTCCCTTCAATAAGCTATTTTCTTCCTCAAGTGCAACTTTGCTAATAAAATCATTAGTGGAATCAAGAAAACTACTAGAAGCAGCAATATTGGATTTAGCATGATTATTGTTACTACTAGAGTAAGAATCTTTCTTACTCTTGTTGCTAGATTTTACTTGTGGCATGTAAGTAGACAAGAGTAAACGCTTGGCAATGTAAGAACAACTTTTCTTACAAAGATCATCATTGATTGCTTAGGAACCCATGCTTTTGCTCTAGGTTGAGCTTTTCAAAGCGTAGCTTCTCATGAGTCTTTAAAAGCTCTCGATGATCTTCTAAGGTAGCTTCATGAGCTAACTTAAGAGTGTTTAGTTCTTTAATTAGACGCTCAATCTCCTTTCTTATCATCTTCATTCATTTTATCTTGATTAGCATGATTAATAGCAAGTTCATCATAGTTTTCATCACTAGAGAAATCAACATACTCAGGGTGTGATACCTTTGGGCCTTTAGCCATGAAGCATCTTCCAATTCCTTCATTTGGTGAGTCAAATATGTCATAGGAGTTGGTTGACACAAGTGCTAGACCGGCAACACCTTCATCTTGAGTATATTCAGAGTCGGAGTGATAACTTCTCTCGGAGTGATGGTCAGAGTCGGAGCCGGATACCCATTCACCAACATGAGCTTGATGTCTTCGTTTTGTGTAGCTCCTTGATGACTTGTCCTTCCTCTCCGAATCCTTGCTTCTGCGAGAGGTTCTTCGTTCATAACGATCATCTCTACTCCTTCTCTCTCCTGGAGGTGATTCTTCTCTTCTACTTCTCCTTTTAGGTGAGTCTTCTCTTCTTTTGTAGGGAGTTGTACACTCATTGGAGTAGTGTCCGGGTCTTCCACAATTGTAGCAATTACGCTCATGACTAGAACATCTTTTATCATTGTAGGACCTTGACTTGGAACTTCTTTCTTTACTTATACTCTTGTAGAACTTGTTGAAGTTCTTCACCATTAGGCTCAATTCCTCATTGAAAGCTTTTTTCTCACTTGACGACGTAGGAGTATCACATGAGGCTTTGTAAGCACCACTAGACTTGTTGTGAAGCTCTTCTTTATCCTTGAGTGACATCTCAAGAGCAACAATCCTACCGATGACTTCTGCTGGTTTGAGATCTTTGTAATTGAGCATCATTTGGATCAAAGTGCACACAGCGTCATATTTTCCATCCAAGGCTCTTAGGATCTTCTTGATGATGAATTTGTCAGTTATCTCTTCACTTCCTAAGCCGACAATCTCATTTGTAATGAGAGAAATCCTAGAGTACATTTTAGCGACACCATCACCATCTTTCATTTCGAACATGTCAAGCTGACTTTGAAACCAATTTGGATTCCTTGACGGAGTCGGTACCTTCATGCATATCAATCAAAGTATGCCAAATTTCCTTTGCATTCTCAAGACGGCTGATTTTGTTGAATTATTCGGGGCACAATCCGTTGAAGAGCATTGTCGGCGTTCTGGGAACGGGGGTCCCCAAACTTGCCTGCCTGCGGCCCACGGCGTGGCTTTGCTAGCAGGCATGTACGACCCATCTTCATCAACAATGCATTCAAGACCTTCGCGAGGGGCCAAGCCTCACGAGGCGGACGACACAAGACCTCCTCAAGAGCGGCCTCACCAGGCTGGCTCTCTAGGGGCGGAGAGTTCAAGGCCAGGCAAACCTCGCGAGGTTCTAGTGACGTGAGCCATGACGACCAAGGTCAGGCGGGCGCCAAGCGGGCGCTAGTGCACACAACGTCCTTGTTTCCTCTTTGGTGCTAAGGGGGCAAGCGCAGGCACGGAGTACCGAGGCATCAAGCAAAGGTTTCCATATCGGTGCAACGAGACCAAGACCAGCAGGATGACAAGATGGAGGTCACCATGGAGCCCAAGGCGGCGTCACCACCAGAGCCTTTTGCAGGCAAATACCCCTTTTGTCAGGATAAGCTGTACTAGCTCTCCCCTTTCAAATTGGCCATTGTTGGCTCCCTTCCCGCTCAATATTTGGGGAGAGGACCAGGGCCTCTATAAATAGAACTAGCCACCACCATAGCTGGGCGACCTCATCGGAGACTAGGGGCGACCTCATCGGAGACTAGCACTGCAAAAAAATACACTTCCGTGATGATACGTGTTTGTCACAGTAGGTCGCTTTTTTCATGCATGTACATCCATGATGATTTTATGACAGAATCAAGATAGTCATACTTGCGTTGTCGTAGAAGTGTTCCATGGCATTACCAAAATTATCATCACGGAAGTGTCCACTTCCATGACGATAAATCGCGCGTCACAGAAGTGCTTTCGTCAAGGGTGACCGACACTTGGCATCCACCACAATGGAACACCGTTAAGCTATCGGGTCGGGTTTTGGATCCGATAACCCGTTAACAGCCCCGACCAATGGGGATTTTCCACATGTAAAATCATCATTGGCTGGAGGAAACACGTGTCGGCTCATCGTTGGGACAGATGTCATCCACTCATTGGATGGAAGGCGCCTATGATACGTCGACACGTGGCACGGCCCAACAGAGGCCCATTCCTGTAAAAATGCCAGCCCGTTTGACTTGGTGAAAAGGTGGCGGGCCGGACCATGGAAAGCCTATTAACGGCATGTTCGCATATAGCCCATTTACAGCTCGCTAACCCAAGGCCCGTTACGCCCAATCCGAATTAGGCCCAGTAGCATCATCTGGGCCATCCAATATGATTCCAGCCTGTTTTCACTTCTGGCGCATGTATGGCCCATGACGTCTTTCGGCCCATATGAGGCCCTATGTAACTCTTGGCCTATTAACGGCCCGTGGTGAAACTGGCCCGTAATGAACAGTGTATCACTTTACACCAATTAACGTCCCGTGGTGAAACTGGCCCGTAATGAACAGTGTATCACTTTATACCCATTAACGGCTAGTTATTCTGTTGGGCCGTTTCCAGCCCATGTTATCTTTCGGCCTTCTTAGAGCCCATTTATTCTTGGGCTCATTTCCAGCATTCGTTTACTTACGGCCCATTACTGCCATTTTCTGCTTGTGGGCCAAATTCAGGCCGTGGTTACAATCGGCCCGTTTGTGGTCCGTTAATACGTTGAGCCATTTTCATAGCGTCATCAAATACATCCTATTAACGATGGCCCATTATGGCCGTCCCATGAACGGACGATTCCAACTCTAGCCCGTTTACGGCCATAATGCGGTCTGTTTGGCCCATGTTTGGCCAATCGATCATACGGCCCGTATAAGGCCCATTGATGATACGGCCTGCAGAAAGCCCATTGTTTCTACGGCCCATAGAAGGCCCATTGTTTCTATGGCTCATAGAAGGCCCACTATTTCTACGGCCAGTAGGAGGCCCAGTGTCACTACAGAAAATATTAGCCCATGGTTATTGTGGACTACTTTTAAAAAACAGGTTATTGCAGCCACTAGCTAACCGCGGAAAAAGAACTGCAATGACTACAAGCAAACAAATAAACAAGACAACAAGGAAATAAATAAGCAAGCAACTAACGCTAGGCTATCACTGCTGTTACAGATATTACATCCACTGGGCATCAAAGTTCGCCACCAGTGCAAATATAGGGAACAAAGTAGCATATCATATACACTGGTTGTCAAAGTTGGCGACCAGGGCAAATAAACGCCGCAGCAAAACAAATCCAGAACTGAGACCACTTCAGAAGATCTCAAGAAACAATATCCTGGGTACCCATAATGCTAGCAAGATGCTTAGCAAGCTTATTAACTTTCTCTTGTTTGGCGCTTAAATCCTCCAACGCTTGCTGTTGCACCAGAAAATATGCATCTGAATTCTGCAGGGACTTCCTCAGTCCTTCAGCTTCCTATCGCAGCACATCTGATCGATGTCTTTCAACTTGAAGTTGAGACTCAAGAAGATGAACTGATTCAGGCAGCGAGTTCGAAGAGCTTGTGCCAGCAGTAGTGGTCAGTAACTTGAACACTACATCAAGACAAGACTTTTGGGTTCCCTCACTGTCGTCAAGATAGTTTTTATCAGCTTTCTAGGAGACCAACAGGGAAGTCTCACTATCTTGAACCTTATCTGCATTACTTCCTTTACCATTGGATAACGCGGTACTGTTCTCCAATATTTTGTCCGCATTCTAAAAGAG
Source organism: Triticum aestivum (assembly GCF_018294505.1). Classification (NCBI taxonomy): domain Eukaryota; kingdom Viridiplantae; phylum Streptophyta; class Magnoliopsida; order Poales; family Poaceae; genus Triticum; species Triticum aestivum. The sequence goes on from NC_057794.1 coordinate 137,392,942, forward strand.
AAACAAGCAGACACATCACATGTTTACCATGTTGTATATGAAACTCATTTTGTTAAATGAGTTCAGTAGTAAAGTGGACAGGATAACAGCATGAAACAAACATATATCTATGTACCATGGTCACTTTATGGTCTATATCATTCTAGTTTTTGTTGCCAAATCAAGATAGAGACACAGTTCAAATAATATTTGTTCAAGACAAAGCAGAATAGACAGAATATAAGTGTGGGTAACTATAGAGCAATAACTACACTTGTAATGTGTGTGACATGAGAACATAACTGTTTATTCAATTGAAACTGAAATCAACATAGAGCAGGTTACAACAGCAAACCAGTTCAAGAAACAGGTTTAAAACATACCTGTTGTGCCATTGGAGTTTTAATTCCATCCTTCAAATTTGAAAATAGTTGGTATGAGTAAATACAGTAATGCAAGAGCAAAGGAGTATGAACCATAGCTACAGAACCTGACCTGAGAACGAATCTTCTTCTCCTTTAAGCGTTGAGTTGGGATTTGGAGTGGTGGTCCTCGTGCTTTGGGCACTGCAGTTCCCTTACTAACTGCTCGTGTTTGGGTGCTCTGTGGTGGAGACGGTGCTGTGTCAACTGGAACTTGGTTACTATCTGCCGGGGTTGGGGTTAGAAGGGGTGTAACTGGTTCTCTGTCCAACTGGGTAGGGGTACAATCTGCGAGAGTCTGGGTTATGTGTGGTGGATCTGGTCCTTGGGCAAGTACAACCATGGTTCTATCTCCATCAACTGGTAGCACTATCTTTTCTAAAGACCGTGTTGTTACTCCCTTAGATACTGCCATCACGCTCTCCAATTCAAATGGCTGATAAATAAGAAAAGTAATTGAAAGTATAGACATTGTATGATAGACAGGTGCAATGGATAGTGGGGAATAAAAGAGGGCATGAAATAATTCATATTTATGTTGTCTAACCTAACAGGATAGCATGACACAATTTCACATATATGATGGCTAACTAAACAGGATAGCATGACACAATTTCACATTATGATGGCTAACTAAAAAAGATGGAAAGACATAGTTCAAAATATGAGACTATGTAAACAGGATGACATGACATAACTATATAATGTGTTTATTAAATAGGTTGGCATGCCATAAGTCACATACATTCACGGATAGAATGCCATAATTCACATAAAACATGATGACTGTAAACACTAAACAGGATGGGATGATATAGCTATATGATGTCTTTATTAAATGGGTTGCCATGCCATAATTTAGATAGATGATGTGTATGTACTATGTAAACATGATGGCATGATATTATTCAAATATATGATTTATATAGTAAGCAAGTAAGCAGATGGACATCCATATATGATGTAAAAACTAAGCAATGCAAGACAACATGCATGACATGGGTAATATAACCCTACCAAGTTTGAGCATAGACCTCAGGGGGGAAATAGGACTAGTCATCAGTCTCTGAATCCTCCTCTGAGGAGCTCTCTGTAACCAGCAAGATGTCTGCTTCAGCAGGTAGCATTGTCTGCTCTGAATACCTTCTTTTCACTCCAGATACTTCCATCACCGCTTCAAATGGCTGATGCACATGAAGAGTAGTTGAATATACAAACGTTGTCGACAAATGGAACATGTAATACAAAAAAATGATAGCATGATATAATTCACATACATGATGATTGGCTAAACAGCATGGCATTGCATAATTCACATATATAATGCCTTTGCAACAAGATAGCATTGTATAATTCACATATATAATGTCTTGCAACAAGATGGCAATGCATAATTCACATATATGGTAATTACACACTGAACAGGTGGCATTCACACAAAGCATGTCTAAACTAATCAAATGACATAGCAATGCGAGACACCATACGCACAATATGAGCAACATAACCCTGCCAAGTTAGAGCATACACCTCGAGGGGGGAATAGGACTGGTCATCTGTCTCTGAATCCTCCTCTGAGGAGCTATCCGTAACCAGCGAGATATGCGCTTCGTCAGATAGCATAGTCTGCTCTGAAGACCTTGTTTTCACTCCAGAATTTGCCATCACCATGTCAAATGGCTGATGCACACGAAGAGCAGTTGAATGTACTAACATTGTTGACAAATGTAATATGTAACAAAAAAAGTATGGTCTGATATAATTTACATATAAGATGACTGGCTAAGCAGGATGGCATTGCAAAATTAACATATATGATGCCTGGCTAAACAAGATGGCATTGCATAATTCACATAAACGATGAATAAACTAAACAGATGGCATTCACACAAAGGATGTCTAAACTAAGCAGATGACATATTTGATGTATAAAGTAAGCAATGCAAGACACCATATGCATGATATAACCAATATCAGCATGCCAAGTTAGAGTGAAGACCTCAGGGGGTAAATAGGAGTTGTCTTCTCCTTCTGAATCCCCCTCAGAACAGATATCTTCCTCTCGATTACAATCCGAAATGCATGGAGGGGGGCTGCCTTTGCGCCTACCATGGAGCGACGTCTACATGAAATTTTATTGCCACGCAAGGCTCGTCTCTTTTGCTCTACATGTTCAGTTCCATTGTTTACAATAACTGTCATGCATATGAATAAAACATAGTGAGATTATGTAAGGAGTGCATGCAGAAATCCAGAGTGATGGTAGCAACCTGTGGATAGTCCCAAAACCAATAATAGCAGGCAGATAATGGCTTCAGTTAAAAAATACATATAATGGCTTCTTTACTGTTTGTTTCCCACCCAACATGATCATAGTAGACACCGGAGATTAACCAGATAGTAGATAGATACTATTGATAGCGGCCCCGATATGTACCCCACAACCATTTAAAAACTCAAGTTTGACCATTAGTTTGGAGCTGACTCAGAGTCTAATCGGTGAACAGGACGATAAAGTAGCATGTAATATTAAGCGATGCATAACGTAAGCAGACACGAAAGAGTGCGACCTCTCTTGCGGACCCGTGTAGTCCTCGAGGTCATCTGCTCAGTTGATGATGGTAATGTAGTTTTCATGTCTGCCAGCGGCGGGGAAGAAGATCTGAGGTGGCGAAAGACAGTCTGGAGGCCGGATCCCTGCTGTGCTGGACCCTTCTCTCGTTGGAGCGGCTGAGCTGGGGTGGACGACAGCGCAGGAGGAGCGGGACAAACCACACAAGGTTTTCTTTGACAACTATTTGTAAGGGCTCGTTTGAATTAGAGGATTCCAACAATGCAGGGATAGGAAATAGACAGGAATAGGATAGGAATGCACGTGCAAAACAGAGAATTTAAAAACACAGGATTTCTGCCAATCTGGGTGTTTGATTCACAACAATTGGAAGATCACAGGATGCAAAGAAGCATGGTGAGATTAAGTCAAACCACAAGAAAATGTACGGTTATAATGCTATTATGCTACTATCTCTTAGTCTTGTACTTCATGAATAGGAATTTGAAAAGGAGGACAAGTGAAAATTAAAATTCCTACGTTTTTTCTTTCAAGGAGACACTAAAGGAACAAATCCATGTGCTCAGTGGACAATATATATGACAGGTAGAGTAAAAAAGAGATGCAACAAGTGTACAAACTCTTTGGCGAAGCCATGTCAATCTTAGCATGATTGGGTTGGCTGGTGAGGATGCTTCGGCTAACTTTGCTGTCGGAGGAGGGGAAGAAGATCTTAGGCGTCTGGAGATGGAGCCCGAGGTACTGCTCCGCTATGATGGAGGGTTTCGTCGTTGGAGCAGCTCCGCTGAGTTGTACGACGCCGAGGCTGAAGCAGGACAAGAGAGACAAGGAACAACGTTAACCTGAGTGGAAATCTAATAGCATCCCCAATACATGACATAAAATACATAACCACAAAGTGCTAGATGTAAAATACATCAGCCGCTCATCTCTGAACTTAACTGTCGAAACTGAACTTAACTGTCGAAATTGAACTTAACTGTTGAAACTGAACTTAACTGTCAAAACTGAATTTTGCTGTCGAAACTGAATTTCGCTGTCGAAGCTGAACACACTAGCAAGGTGAGGCTACACGTCGGTCGACTGACTTTTTCATCTCTGGTCAGTCGATTTTGCAGCCGTTGGATATGAAATCAAGGGCATGCGGTTCATCTTCAACCTCCACCCCCCTGAGCCGCCAGCCACCACCGGCCAAATAGTAGCCCCCCGCCGCCCGCGGCCGGTGGTGCGCCGCCCCGCCCGCCCCGAAAACACTCCCCACCGTCGGTCCGCCGCCGCCCCGGCTGTAACACCCCAGAAATGATTTACCCAATATGTAATCCAACTCTTGCCGTTTCCGACCTTAAGTTATTTTATTTTCTCGGGTTCGGGTTTTTGTCTCTATGTGTTGTTATCGTTGTCATGCATCTCATATCATTTCATCATGTGCATTGCATTTGCATACGTGTTCGTTTCATGCATTCGAGCATTTTCCCCGTTGTCCGTTTTGCATTCTGGCGCTTCGTTCTCCTTCGGTGGTCATTTCTACCTTTCTTTCGTGTGTGGGGATTAAACATTTCTGGATTGGACCCAGATTTGCCAAGCGGCCTTGGTTTACTACTTGTAGACCGCCTGCCAAGTTTCGTACCATTTGGACTTCGTTTGATGCTCCAATGGTTAACCGATGGACCAAGAAGGCCTCGTGTGTGTTGCAGCCCAACACCCCTCCATTTTGGCCCAAAACCTACCAAAACCCTCTCCATCATCTAGAGCGTTCGATCACGATCGTGTGGCTGAAAACCGCACCTCATTTGGACTCTCCTAGCTCCCTCTATGCCTATATAAAGGCACCCCCGAAAATCTCCTTCTCCTTCCCCCGAAAAAGAAACCCTAGATCCGGATCCCCTCGCGCCGCCGGACACGTCCGTCCCGGGCGGACGTAATCGCGCCGCCGCCCTGCACCCATCGCAGGCCGCCATGTGGCACCCGGCCACAGCCTCCCGCCGCCGGCCCGCCAGGCCCGTGCGGGGCCCTCGCGGCCCAGACGCCGTT
>NC_057794.1:137398363-137407896 GCF_018294505.1 Triticum aestivum
ACCATCGCCAGCCACCGCCTCATCCACTCTGGCCGCGCCGTTTCCGCCAGGGGACGCCGCCCCTCGACGCCGCCGAGCGCCCCGGTGCCGGCCGACCCCGCCTTCGCCTCCCACTCCCTTGGATCCGGCCGCCCCGACGACTCCGGCCATCTCCGGCGACCTACAGCTACAGTTCCGGTGAACCTCGTAAAGCATGCCACTGGATCCAGATCTGGAAATTGGATAGGTTGACTTTTTGCCCGAAACCCTAATTTTTTGCTCATGTTCATCGCATCGTAACTTTGCATCTGTAGCTCCGTTTTGGGCATATAGCATATCAAAATGTTCACCTCAGAGAGCATCATTTCATCTCATTGCATTATTTTCATTTGAGTTCATCGTGATGTCCGAAATGCTATTAGAAGAATGCTATTTGAGATAATTGTCAGATCTGCTGCTCCAGTTAGATATTTGTCATTTTTGCCATGATTATTGTGTGCATGATATGCCCCTGAGCTCTACATGTGTTTTGTTATGTGTTTTGCCATCTATGCAGAGGTGCAACCCATGTATTTTTGTGATGTGTGTGGTGACTAGCACAAGCTTGCAAAGTGGAGCATTCGTTAATGCTGATTTCAGGGACTTAGCAATTCCACCAAATCCTTGGACTGTTTATCTCATTATGCCATATGTTCATGTTGTTTCCTAGTGATCCGTGCCTCTTTTGAGGATGATCAGTAAGGATGTTTTGTTAATCTTGTAGTGCTCTATCCATCCATGTCTTTGTTTGCAATTATGGAGCATCCTAGCTTGAGTCAATCGAGCTCTACTTTTGTCATTTCATGAATCTAGGAAGATTGTCTACTTGTTAGCGATTTTGCCGTGGATGTTGTAGTTGATCCGTGCATGCTATGCTATTGTTCTTGCCATGTCTAGCTTGTATATTGTGTATTATTGATTGGTGTATGCTTAGATTGTCATGACTTGCTCTTTAGGGAGTGCATCGAGCTCGTAAACATGCCTACTTGATATCTGTTTTCAGCATGCTCCAGTTTTCACGAAGTCTGAGACCTGATTTTGTTTTTGCCATGTTCACATGCTTGCAAATGTATTTTCTGATCCCTTTTGGCTCAAGGTCACTAAGGGACTTTTGTTAAGCTCTTTGAGTAGCTCCATGCCATGCTTTACTTTGCCATGTTCAGGTCCTATAGCATTTAGTTTTCATGCTCCAAAGTGTGCTATCTGATCTGAAATTCCAGACAAGTGTTAATTTCACTAAGTCTGAGATCTGTTTACCAAATGCATTTTTGCCATGCTTTTTTGAACCTGTTAATGGATGAATTGGCCGTAGCTCAGTGCTAGTCTTTTGTTAAGCATCATGAGTGGATCCCTGCCATGTATTTTGTTGTCATGTTTGGGTGTTGTATCATGTTCATCTTGTTGCATTTAGATGGCTACTTGCTGTAAATTGCAGACCGTGGTCATATTTGAATTGCTTGCCATTTCCAAACCGTAACTCCGATTCCGGTGATCTTTATATCGTTTTCAAGCGATTTCATCTCATCTTTCCAGTGGAACACTTGGATTCCCAAGTTGAGGCCAGGTTCATTCATTCCATGTCAAATCTTGCATATGCATCACATATCGCATCCCGCATAGCATACCATGTTTGCATCATATTGTTGAGCTTTGCACGTGGTTGATTGTGTCCTTGTTGCTTGTTTGTCTTGTTTAGGTAGAGCCAGGAGATGAGTTCGCTAATGAGGAGCCCGTTGAGTTTGCTTTCGAGGATCCAGTCAACTCTGGCAACTTTGCAGGCAAGATGATCATACCCTCGAAATCACTACTATCTTTGCTTTGCTAGATGCTTGCTCTTTTGCTATGCCTATGCTACGATGCCTACCACTTGCTTATCATGCCTCCCAAATTGCCATGTCAAACCTCTAACCCACCATGTCCTAGCGAACCGTTGATTGGCTATGTTACCGCTTTGCTCAGCCCCTCTTATAGCGTTGCTAGTTGCAGGTGAAGATTGGAGACCGTTCCTTGTTGGAACATTATTTACTTGTTGGGATATCATTATATTGCCTTGTTATCTTAATGCATCTATATACTTGGTAAAGGGTGGACGGCTTGGCCTCTCGCCTAGTGTTTTGTTCCACTCTTGCCGCCCTAGTTTCCGTCATATCGGTATTATGTTCCCGGATATTGCGTTCCTTACGCGGTTGGGTTATAATGGGAACACCTTGACAGTCTGCCTTGAATAAAACTCTTCCAGCAACGACCAACCTTGGTTTTACCATTTGCCACCTAGCCTTTTCCCTTGGGTTTCGCGGACTCGAGGGTCATCTTATTTTAACCCCCCGGGCCAGTGCTCCTCTGAGCGTTGGTCCAACCTAGAGCACCGTGCGGGGCTGTCCCTTGGCAACTTGTGTTACGTTGGCTCCCGTACGCTTAGCTTATCCGGTGTGCCCTGAGAACGAGATATGTGCAGCTCCTATCGGGATTTGTTGGCACAGCGGGTGGTGTTGCTGGACTTGTTTTACCATTGTCGGAGTTGTCTTGTAGAACTGGGATACCGAGTCTGATCGGAATGTCTCGGGAGGAGGTCTATTCCTTCGTTGACCGTGAGAGCTTGTCATGGGCTAAGTTGGGACTCCCCTGTAGGGATTTGAACTTTCGAATGTCGTGCCCACGGTTATGGGCAGATGGGAATTTGTTAATGTCCGGTCGCAGATAACTTGAACCTTAAATTAATTAAAATGAATCAACTGTGTGAGTTACCGTGATGGTCTCTTCTCGGCGGAGTCCGGGAAGTGAACACGGTGTTGGAGTAATGCTTGCCGCAGGATCCCCCCTAGTTACTCGCTTGCGCTTTGCCTCCTCTTCTCGCTCTCTTTTGCGAACAGGATAGCCACCATATATGCTAGTCGCTTACTGCAGCTCCACATATTTTCCTTGCCTTACCTATTAAGCTTGAATAGTCTTGATCGCGAGGGTGCGAGACTGCTGAGTCCCTGTGGCTCACAGATTACTTCCAAACTAGATGCAGGGCCTGATGATTCTGTTCCAGATGACGCGCTTGAACTCAAGTGGGAGTTCGACGAGGACTCACGCCGATACTACGTGTCTTTCCCTGATGATCAGTAGTGGTGCCCAGTTGGGGTGATCAGGACCGTGTCGCATGTTGGGTTGTTCTTTTATTTTGGCGCCATAGTCGGGCCATGAGTGTTTGAATGTTGTAATGCTATTTATGTACTTTGATTGACGTGGCGAGTGTAAGCCAACTATGTATCTCCCCTTTATTATCTATATTACATGGGATGTTGTGAAGATTGCCTAACTTGCGACATTGCTTTCAATGCGGTTATGTCTCTAAGTCGTGCCTCGACACGTGGGAGCTATAGCCGCATCGAGGGCGTTACAAGTTGGTAATCAAAGCCTTCCTCGACCTTAGGAGCCCCCATTGCTTGATCGTTTTTAGCAGCCGTTATTGAGTCTAGAAAAATGTTTTGAGTCATTTAGGAATTATATATCGGAGAGTTTAGGAATTCTTTTTAATTCCCAGTCTCCTCATCGCTCTGGTAAGGCATTCTGACGTAGAGTTTTGACTCTTCTCTTCTCAAATTTCACTAAATTTTTTTTAGGATCACGCGGGTATCTTGGAATCATTCCGATGGTTTTGTGACGAGAACATTGTTCTTGGTGCCTCCCGTCTTTAGGGGTTGTGGCAGTGTCCCGGGGAGTTGAGCTCCGAGGAGTTGTCGTCACAATTTTATCGTTGCAATTCTGGAATACCTGAGTTTAGTACGCGGACATCGAAAATCTCTTTTATGCAGTTCGTTGGTGAGATAACCTCGACGCCACCCAGTACTGGGGCGGGAGTTCGGGAGTATCGCCATAACTTGTATAACAGATGCTTTTCGAAGTTTGGGGTAATTGGTTTCCGAAGTTTTTCTCGGTTATGTGTTGAAGGATGGATATAGCTGGATGTAGGATTTGCTAGATTTGGGTGAGATATTATGCTTCCCCTGTATCCCCAACACCTAATTGCATAACCGGAAAGGTTCGGGAGTTTCATAGGTGGGAATTCTTGTAGCTCTAGTTCTTCTTCCACGGATATTTGGTTTGAGATTGGGATTTCTTACCAAGTATTCGTTCTTGATCTGTACCTTGTTGATTTATTCCTCTACCTAAATTCTAAGTGGCTTCTCAATTTATTGATATGTGACCATTTCAAGAGGAATGCATTCGTTCTTATGTTCGGATGTGAAGACTATATGTTGCAATTGTCATTCCGTTGGATTCAGCTTCAATATTTGTCTATTAATGTGCTAACGGTTGTCACCCTCTTCAGGATAGCTCCCGCTAAGAGCACCAATCAGAATCAGAATCAGGATCCGCCACCACCTCCACCTCCTCTGAAGGCATGGCAAGCTGTGATGGCCGCAACCAATGCAAACACGCAGTTGATCATGCAAATTCTTCAAGAGCGCAATCAAGCAAACCAAGGCAACCAAGGCAACAATCAGAATCACTTTACTACACTCAACCAGTTCCTTGCTAATGGGCCAAAGACTTTCAGCAATTGTGTTGAGGCAACTGATGCTGATGATTGGCTCGTGGATCTGTGCAAGCATTTCAAGTGCAGTAACGTCAGGCCTGAGGACTTCGTCAAGTTCGCTTCCTTCCAACTCAAAGACCAAGCTGCAGAATGGTTCCGGAAGTACAAGGATTACAGAGGAGGCCGTGTGATTACTTGGGATGAATTCCGTCAAGACTTATAAGCTCATCATATTCCTCAGAGCGTGGTTGAAAGCAAGCGTGAGGAATTCTGCAACCTGAAGCAAGGCTCTTTGTCTGTCTATGACTACAACAAGTTGTTTCAGAAGCTCGCCCGCTTTGCTAAGCAGGACGTACCTGATGAGAAGAGCATGATATACCAGTTCAGGGGTGGTCTCAGAGAAGAAATCCAGCTAGCTCTTGTTCTCTTTGAGCCCTTGAGGTACGATGAGTTCTACAACATGGCATTGAAGCAAGAGGCTGCTCAACTGAGGTGCGATGCTTCCAAGAAGCGAGTCAGAGAAACTACTCCTTCTTCCTCTACTCAAGTGGCCAAGCAGCATAAGTATTGGCTTCCTCCTCCTCCGTTTTGTCAGCCGTATCAGCAGAAGAGCAAAGGTGGCAGTGGATCTTGCCACCCACCCAACCCGGGTTTTCAGAACAAAACTTCGTCTCAAGCTCCAAGGTCGAGTGCTCCGTATCACCGTCCGCTTTCAAAGGTCACGTGCAACAAGTGCCAATAGAAGGGTCACTATGCCAACAAATGCTTCAACCAGAGGCGTCTCCCTCCTCCGCCTCCGGTGAGATCGGCAAGTATAGCTATGGTCAAGCATAACCCCAAGCACGCCAAGGTTAACATGGTGAATGCAGCTCAAGCAGAGGACTCGTCAGATGTCATCATGGGTAACTTTCCAGTTAACTCTTTTCCCGCAAAAGTTCTTTTTGACACTGGTGCATCGCATTGTTTCATGTCAAGATCATTTGTTTCCAAGCATGACTTCTTTTCGCAAATGTTGGGTAAACTTATGGGAGTGGTTTCTCCGGCTAAGTCTATGAGGGCTACTTCAATAGTCCCAGATGTTTCTATCATGATGGGTGATTTCAAGTTTCTGGCTTCTCCAATGGTTCTTGGTAATTCGGATATTGATCTTATTCTCGGGATGGATTGGCTTTCTAAGCACAAGGGTCAGCTTATTTGTGCAGCCAGGCAGATTCAATTGACTCATTCGTCTGAGGATGTAATTGTCTTTGCCGCAAATGACGATACCATCCGTCTGTTCTCTCTCAATGAGAAGGGTGAACTGGATGCTATCTCGCAAATTCCAGTTGTTTGCGAATATCAAGACGCTTTCCAGAAGAGCTTCCAGGAATGCCTCCGCACCGGCCAGTTGAATTCGTCATTGATCTTGAGCCCGACACGGAACCTGTGTGCAAGCGTCCTTACAAGCTCGGACCTGAAGAGTTGAAGGAGCTGAAGAAGCAACTCGATATTCAAGAGAGAATGGGTCTCATCCGGCCTAGTTCTTCTCCATGGGGTTGTGGTGTTCTTTTTGTGAAGAAGAAGGATGGAATGGACCGACTTTGTGTTGACTACCGTCCATTGAACAAGAAGACCATCAAGAACAGATAACCACTTCCCAACAACAATGAGCTGTTCGAACAACTCAAAGGTGCGCAAGTATTCTCCAAGCTTCATCTCCGTATGGGTTATCATCAGATTCGAATCCGTGAGCAAGATATTCCCAAGACATCTTTCAGGACAAGCTATGGTTCATATGAATACACTGTCATGTCTTTTGGCCTCGTCAACACTCCTCTGACTTTCTCTCGCATGATGAACTTCATCTTCAACGCCTAGACCAATGACTTCGTTTTGGTCTATCTCGACGACATTCTGGTTTTCTCGAAGAACAAGGAAGATCATGCCAAGCACTTGCTTTTGGTACTCGATAAGCTCAGAGAACACTCGTTCTACGCCAAGTTCTCCAAGTGCGAATTTTGGCTCGATGAGGTTCTTTATCTTGGTCATATCATCTCTGCCAAGGGCATTGCGGTGAATCCTGGGAAGGTGTCTGCAATTGTGAATTGGGAACCTCCTCAGAACGTGAAGCAACTCCGTAGCTTCCTCGATCTCGCAAGCTACTGTCGAAGATTCGTTGAAAACTTTTCTAAGATCGCGAAGCCTCTCTCAAATCTTCTCCAGAAGCACGTCAAGTATGTTTGGTCTCCGGAGTGTGACATTGCTTTTAACACTTTGAAAGAGAAATTGGTCACCGCTCTAGTTCTGACTCCGCCTGATGAATCCAAGATGTACGAGGTCTTTTGCGATGCCTCTCTCCAAGGTCTCGGCGCAGTGTTGATGCAAGACAAGAAAGTTGTGGCTTATACCTCTCGCCAGTTGAAGCCCAATGAGAAGAACTACCCCACTCACGACCTCGAGTTGGCGGCAGTTGTGCATGCTCTTTTGACTTGGTGACATCTCTTATTGGGAAGAAAAGTAGACATTTTCACTGATCACAAGAGTCTCAAGTACATCTTCACTCAGCCTAATCTCAACCTCAGGCAGACTCGATGGGTCGAAATGATTCAAGAGTATAATTCGAGTATCAAGTATACTCCAGGCAAGGCCAATGTGATTGCTGACTCTTTGAGCAGGAAGGCTTACTGCAATAGTCTGATTCTCAAGCCTTATCAACCCGAGCTTTGTGAAGCTTTCCGCAAACTTAATCTGCAAGTTGTTCCTCAAGGTTTCCTCGCCAACCTTCAAGTATCTCCTACCTTCAAAGATCAGATTCGCCAAGCCCAGCTTCTTGATGCTATGGTGAAAAAGGTGAAGATTGGGATTGCCAAGAGTCAACCCAAGTACAAGTGCTACCGCCTTGATGGCAAGGATACTCTTTTCTCCGAGGATCATATTGTTGTGCCCAAAGGTGATCTTCGTAAAGTGATCATGAACGAGGCTCACAACTCTCTCTTCTCCATCCACCCTGGGAGCACGAAGATGTATCACGACCTCAAGCAGGCTTATTGGTGGACTCGAATGAAGCGCGAGATTGCTCAGTTCGTGAATGAATGTGATGTCTGCAGAAGTGTGAAGGCAGAACACCAAAGGCCAGCTTGTCTCCTCCAACCTCTTACCATTCCAGAATGGAAGTTTGACCACATTGAGATGGACTTCGTTACTGGGTTTCCAAAGTCCAAGCGTGGCAATGATGCTATATTCGTTGTCATCGACATACTCACTAAAGTGGCTCACTTTCTGCCTATTAAAGAGTCTATCACTACAGCTCAATTGGCAGAACTCTATACCTCTCGAATTGTCTCTCTGCACGGTATTCCACAAGTGATCTCTTCAGACCGTGGCAGCATCTTTACCTCCAAGTTTTGGGATTCTTTTCAGAAGGCCATGGGCACCAATATTTGCTTCAGCACAGCTTTCCATCCTCAAACTAGCGGTCAAGTCGAGCGTGTCAACCAGATTCTTGAAGATATGCTCAGGGCTTGTGTGATCTCCTTCGGCATGAAGTGGGAGGATTGTCTTCCATATGCTGAATTCTCCTACAGCAACAGTTTTCAAGCAAGTTCGGGCAAGGCCCCATTTGAAATTTTGTATGGCAGGAAGTGCCGTACCCCTCTCAACTGGTCTGAAACCGGCGAACGTCAACTTCTGGGAAATGACTTAATCACAGAGGCAGAGGAAATGTGCAAAGTCATTCCAGATAACCTCAAAGCAGCCCAATCACGCCAGAAGAGCTACTATGATAGTAAGCACCGTGATTTGGCTTTCGAGATCGAAGATCATGTTTACCTCCGCGTCTCTCCTATGAAAGGTACTCGCCGCTTTGGTATCAAAGGGAAGCTTGCCCCTAGATACGTGGGACCTTTCAAGATCGTCAGCAAGAGAGGCGATCTCGCCTATCAACTCGAGCTTCCTTCAAACTTTGCAAATGTTCATGACGTGTTCCATGTCTCTCAGCTCCGCAAGTGCTTCAAGACTCCTGACCGCATCGTCAACTTTGAGGACATTGAGCTCCAAGAAGATCTCTCTTATCGTGAGCACCCCGTTGCTATTCTTGAAGAGACTGAACGCAAGACTCGCAACAAGTCAATCAAATTCCTCAAAGTCAAGTGGTCACACCATTCTGACCGTGAAGCCACCCGGGAACGCGAGGATCACCTCCGTTCTAAGTACCCGACGTTCTTTCAGTCCTAGATCTCGGGACGAGATCCTTTCGTAGTGGTGGAGTGTTGTAACACCCTGGATATGATTTACCCAATATGTAATCCAACTCTTGCCATTTCCGGCCTTAAGTTATTTTATTTTCTCGGGTTCGGGTTTTTGTCTCCGTGTGTTGTTATCATTGTCATGCATCTCATATCATTTCATCATGTGCATTGCATTTGCATGCGTGTTCGTCTCATGCATTCGAGCATTTTCCCCGTTGTCCGTTTTGCATTCCGGCGCTTCGTTCTCCTCCGGTGGTCATTTCTACCTTTCTTTCGTGTGTGGGGATTAAACTTTTCCGGATTGGACCGAGATTTGCCAAGCAGCCTTGGTTTACTACCGGTAGACCGCCTGTCAAGTTTCGTACCATTTGGACTCGTTTGATGCTCCAACGGTTAACCGAGGGACCGAGAAGGCCTCATGTGTGTTGCAGCCCAACACCCCTCCATTTTGGCTCAAAAACTACCAAAACCCTCTCCATCATCTAGAGCGTTCGATCACGATTGGGTGGCCGAAAACCGCACCTTATTTGGACTCTCCTAGCTCCCTCTATGCCTATATAAAGGCACCCCCGAAAATCTCCTTCTCCTTCCCCCGAAAAAGAAACGCTAGATCCGGATCCCCTCGCGTCGCCGCCGGACACGTCCGTCCCGGGCGGACGGAATCGCGCCGCTGCCCTGCACCCGTCGCAGGCCGCCACGTGGCACCGGGCCACCGCCTCCTGCCACCGGCCCGCCAGGCCCGTGCGGGGCCCCCGCGGCCCAGC
>NC_057794.1:137408357-137411677 GCF_018294505.1 Triticum aestivum
CCTCCCACTCCCTCGAATCCGGCTGCCCCGACGACTCCGGCCATCTCCGGCGACCTACAGCTACAGTTCCGGCGAACCTCGTAAAGCATGCCACCGGATCCAGATCTGGAAATTGGATCGGTTGACTTTTTGCCCGAAACCCTAATTTTTTGCTCTTGTTCATCGCATCGTAACTTTGCATCCGTACCTCCATTTTGGGCATATAGCATATCAAAATGTTCGTCTCAAAGAGCACATCATTTTATCTCATTGCATCATTTTCATTTGAGTTCATCTTGATGCCCGAAATGCTGTTGGAAGAATGCTATTTGAGATAATTGTCAGATCTGCTGCTCCAATTAGATATTTGTCATTTTTGCCATGATTATTGTGTGCATGATATGCCCCTGAGCTCTACATGTGTTTTGTTATGTATTTTGCCATCTATCCAGAAGTGCAACCCATGTATTTTTGTGATGTGTGTGGTGACTAGCACAAGCTTGCAAAGTGGAGCATTCGTTAATGCTGATTTCAGGGACTTTGCATTTCCACTAAGTCCTTCGTCTGTTTATCTCATTATGCCATATGTTCATGTTGTTTCCTAGTGATCCGTGGCTCTTTTGAGGATGATTAGTAAGGATGTTTTGTTAATCTTGTAGTGTTCTATCCATCCATGTCTTTGTTTGTAATTATGGAGCATCCTAGCTTGAGTCAATCGAGCTCTACTTTTGTCATTTCGTGAATCTGGGCAGATTGTCTACTTGTTAGCGATTTTGCCGAGGATTTTGTAGTTGATCCGTGCATGCTATGCTATTGTTCTTGCCATGTCTAGCTTGTATAATGTGTATTCTTGATGGGTGTATGCTTAGATTATCATGAATTGCTCTGTAGGGAGTGCATCGAGCTCGTAAACATGCCTACTTGATATCTGTTTTTAGCATGCTCCAGTTTTCACTAAGTCTGAGAACTGATTTTGTTTTTGCCATGTTCACATGCTTGCAAATGTATTTTCTGATCCCTTTTGGCTAAAGGTCACTAAGGGACTTTTGTTAAGCTCTTTGAGTAGCTCCATGCCATGATTTACTTTGCCATGTTCAGGTCCTGTAGCATTTAGTTTTCATGCTCCAAAGTGTGCTATCTGATCTGAAATTCCAGACAAGTGTTAATTTCACTAAGTCTGAGATCTGTTTACCAAATGCATTTTTGCCATGCTTGTTTGAACCTGTTAATGGATGAATTGGCCGTAACTCAGTGCTAGTCTTTTGTTAAGAATCATGAGTGGATCCCTGCCATGTATTTTTTTGTCATGTGTGGGTGTTGTAGCATGTTCATCTTGTTGCATTTAGATGGCTACTTGCTGTGAATCGCAGACCGTGGTCATATTTGAATTGCTGGCCATTTCAAAACCGTAACTCCGATTCCGGTGATCTTCATATCGTTTTCAAGCGATTTCATCTCATCTTTCCATTGGCACACTTGGATTCCCAAGTTGAGGCCAGGTTCATTCATTCCTTGTCAAATCTTGCATATGCATCACATATTGCATCCCGCATAGCATACCATGTTTGCATCATATTGTTGAGCTTTGCACGTGGTTGATTGTGTCCTTTTTGCTTGCTTGTCTTGTTTGGGTAGGGACGGGAGACGAGTTCGCTAACGAGGAGCCCGTTGAGTTTTCTTTCGAGGATCCAGTCAACTCTGACAACTTTGCAGGCAAGATGATCATACCCTCGAAATCACTACTATCTTTGCTTTGCTAGATGCTCACTCTTTTGCTATGCCTATGCTACGATGCCTACCACTTGCTTATCATGCCTCCCAAATTGCCATGTCAAACCTCTAACCCACCATGTCCTAGCAAACCGTTGATTGGCTATGTTACCGCTTTGCTCAGCCCCTCTTATAGCGTTGCTAGTTGCAGGTGAAGATTGGAGACCGTTCCTTGTTGGAACAGTATTTACTTGTTGGGATATTATTATATTGCCTTGTTATCTTAATGCATCTATATACTTGGTAAAGAGTGGAAGGCTCGGCCTCTCGCCTAGTGTTTTGTTCCACTCTTGCCGCCCTAGTTTCTGTCATATCGGTGTTATGTTCCCGGATTTTGTGTTCCTTACACGGTTGGGTTATAATGGGAACCCCTTGATAGTCCGCCTTGAATAAAACTCCTCCAGCAATGACCAACCTTGGTTTTACCATTTGCCACCTAGCCTTTTCCCTTGGTTACGCGGACTCGAGGGTCATCTTATTTTAACCCCCCCCCCCCCGGGCCAGTGCTCCTCTGAGCGTTGGTCCAACCTAGAGCACCGTGCGGGGCCGTCCCTTGGCAACTTGGGTTACGTTGGCTCCCATACGCTTAGCTTATCCAGTGTGCCCTGAGAACGAGATATGTGCAGCTCCTATCGGGATTTGTTGGCACAACGGGTGGTGTTGCTGGACTTGTTATACCATTGTCGGAGTTGTCTTGTAGAACTGGGATACCGAGTCTGATCGGAATGTCTCGGGAGGAGGTCTATTCCTTCGTTGACCGTGAGAGCTTGTCATGGGCTAAGTTGGGACTCCCCTGCAGGGATTTGAACTTTCGAAAGCCGTGCCCGCGGTTATGGGCAGATGGGAATTTGTTAATGTCCGGTTGTAGATAACTTGAACCTTAACTTAATTAAAATGAATCAACTGTGTGAGTTACCATGATGGTCTCTTCTCGGTGGAGTCCAGGAAGTGAACACGGTGTTGGAGTAATGCTTGCCGCAGGATGCCCCCTAGTTACTCGCTCGCGCTTTGCCTCCTCTTCTCGCTCTCTTTTGCGAACAGGATAGCCACCATATATGCTAGTCGCTTACTGCAGCTCCACATATTTTCCTTGCCTTACCTATTAAGCTTGAATAGTCTTGATCGCGAGGGTGCGAGACTGCTGAGTCCCTGTGGCTCACAAATTACTTCCAAACTAGATGCAGGGCCTGATGATTCTGTTCCAGATGACGCGCTTGAGCTCAAGTGGGAGTTCGACGAGGACTCACGCTGATACTACGTGTCTTTCCCTGATGATCAGTAGTGGTGCCCAGTTGGGGTGATCGGGACCGCGTCGCATGTTGGGTTGTTCTTTTATTTTGGCGCCGTAGTCGGGCCATGAGTGTTTGAATGTTGTAATGCTATTTATGTACTTTGATTGACGTGGCGAGTGTAAGCCATCTATGTATCTCCCCTTTATTATCTATATTACATGGGATGTTGTGAAGATTGCCTAACTTGCGACATTGCTTTCAATGTGGTTATGTCTCTAAGTTGTGCCTCGACACATGGGAGCTATAGACGCATCGAGGGCGTTACACCGGCCATCCCTC